>NC_142931.1:64788816-64803816 GCF_046866305.1 Octopus bimaculoides | reverse complement strand
AGCGTAATTTCTAAATGCTTTTCTTGCAGTGAATTACCATAGAGTTTGATTTTTGTAAAGCTTTTCTTTGTAACTTTTAAAATTTCGCTTTGATTTTACCTTTTAAATTTGTGTTTTATTTACTACTGTTTTAAACTTAAGATTGTTTTTTCCTCCAGTTTGTACATTATACTTTACCTATATACAGAGAAACGTTTCTTGAAATCGAAATTATTTTTATGTTCTTTCATTATATTAAGCAGTCTACCATTGCTTGTTCATAAGTATTTTATTTGATCTGATATAATAGCTCCTTATATATCATACATATATAAAGTATCTATCTATCTATCTATCTATCTATCTATCTATCTATCTATCTATCTATCTATCGATCGATCGATCTCTATATTTGTTTTTATGTCTGTCTGTCTCCCATTATATATATATATATATATATATATATATATATATATATATATATATATATATATATATATATATATATATATATATATATATATATATATATATATATACATATATATATATATATATGAAAACGAAACCGCAACAACAAAGAAATACGAAGAAATCGAAAACACACACACACACACACATACACACACACACATATATATATTCTAACAGTAGATTCAGAATGCAGCAACATTTAGTGTGTTCGTGTCAAGGTGCTTTTGTTCCATTAAATATCAGCTCATTGTATTGTTGCTGTAACATATAGGTTGAATGGCTAAATTAAGTTTGGGTCAAAGAATCAAGGATTTCACTTGTTTAAAACGTATTAATTGGAATTATATTACAGATGTTTTTACGGTTTTCGTACTCATGACTTCGTTTTTACATCACTTACGTCTTTTCAGGAGTATATATATAGTTATATTTTAATCATTTGATTTCAGTATCTACATCTATTTATATTTTGAATCTCATTTATTTTGCTTCTTTTAATACCTTGTCTAATACGGTACACATTTTGATATGATTGTTGGATCCAGCTTAAAGTAGGGAATGCAGATTAATGTGGTCCATGCATATAGCAGTGAAACATACAGAAAAAGGCATAACAAATGTTATATGGTTTGTATTTAGTAGTAGGACCATCAGTTCAATTTGACAAAATAACACGAGATGTCAGGAATAGAAAAGACGCTTACTGACAATGTTTGACACCATAATAGTGGTCTTCAACCTTTTGCAGCGTATCTATCTATCTATCTATCTATCTATCTATCTATCTATCTATCTATCTATCTATCTCTTCTCACGGACGTGCTGTCACATCGGCTGCGAAGGTAAACGTTTATTTGACCATTTACTGTCCACATTTTGTTGGAATTTTTAAATAATTTTGTTGCGAAGCACCTAGGCTTCATTTGTGTGTATTTTCAAGGGCAGGAATTGGCCCCCAGGGGCAGTTTCGGCCCTAGCAAAATACAAAAATTTCCTTCTTGACATTTGAAAAATGTCGAGAAACATAATTTTGGAACGCTTGTCTTGTTCTTTTGACAAGCATTTCCCGAGGCTTCAGATGCCAGAAGAGAAAAAAGAACAGAATAGCCCGTGCTCATACAGTGACAGGAACGCAATTGCTGCAAACGTCACAAAGACTGTGATTACAGCTACTAACAGCCCTCTCACCACCACCACCACCACCACCACCACCACCACCACCACCACCAACACCAACAACAAAAACAAAACTGTAACCAAGGTTACAAAACCATGCGTAAAAACCGTCACAAATGTCTCTGACGTAAGCACCATTGCTGCTGACGCCATCATCACCACCACCAACAACAACGACAACAACAACAACAACAACAACGACGACAACAACAACAACAACAGCAACAACAAGGGAGTAAAGTTATCGGCCGTCAGCAATGACACCATCACCTGTTCAACAAACTCTGCTGCCACTACCACCACCTTTGAACCAGGCAGTACATACACCAACATAAACAAAAATATCCAGAAGAACATGTCCGCCAGCACAACAAAAACAAATTTCGCAAATGCTCTAAAGGAAAAAAGAACAATAGTGACATTCACACAAAAACAAATAAAAGACACAAAATCCCTTCTTACGAAAGAAGGAGATGATGTCAGAATAAACATACCAAAAGATATTATAGAAATGAAAAATAAAAAGTGCATCATTTATAAACTGGTAAACACAAAAACCAGACGTGTAGAAAATGTTAGCACAGATAAAATTGAAGTTTGTCTTAGAAAAATTTGGCCTTATCAGAATCATGTCACCTGGGGAAGAAAATTTGGAACGGTGCAAGTGAGATTTCTGGATGAAAATTTAGCTAAACAATTTTCGACACTCTCTCTCCGCACAGATGACTTGGTAATGATACCGAGTTATCTAGGACAGAGAGTGACCAAAGTTATGATAAAAAATGTGCCATCGGAGGTGGACACCCAATGGCTGATATCGGACGTGTGCCTGGAAATGGAGGAGGCAAATATTTTGGAGATTACGGTCGGAGAGGAAAAGAACTGGGGAGGGAAAAATCTGGAAATCCTTCTCCACATCACGGAGGAGGCTTCACAGAAAATTCCTCCAAACATTAGATTGGCAGAGGACCACAAGCTGTATGTGGTGGTAGAGGGCAGGCGACCTCGCTGTTACCTATGCAACAGCGAAGCACATCTGAAAAAGGACTGCCCACTGGCCGCTAAACAAAAACAACAACAACAACAACAACAACAGAAGCAACTACCAAATACCCCCAACAGAAAAACCTTACTACCAACACCACCAGCAACACAAAAAACAACAACAGAAATATCAGCAATAACCACAACAGAAAAGACAACAGAAACTTCAAAAACAGAAGAAAAAAAAGAAAATTCCAAGACTGCCTCTCCCTCCCCCATATCACATACACCACACATAAATAACAAGCAGCCAACATCAATAAAAACAGCAACACAAACATTCACAGAAACACACACAGACGCACAAAATTTGCCGTTACCTCTTTCTGACTCCTCAGATCTCCCATCATCCGATGAAGAGAGTGGAGAGGAGTGGAAAATAGCTACGAAAGTAAAGAGGAAGCGCAGTAAGAAGAAAACAAAACAAAATGCAAACACAAACAAAGCAGGGAGATTCACATCTCCCGAAAATACTACTAACACCAATAGTAATATAAAAAAAAACAATGCTAACAGCAATAGACAGTACAAACACAGAGTTGATGAATTACATCAACTCTAAAACAGGCATCACAAATAACGATATCAAAACCAACATCCACCCACGTACAACACCGCCAAAACACATTAAAATTATTCATGTAACACCAGCATTACACAACGCAATAAAATCCCTCTACCCCAACTCGGTAGGGGGATTCCAGAAATATTTGTGCAAGAAATTGTGCAATAGCCTCCTTGGTGAAAAATCCAAGGAGGAAACAAGACTTTCTAACGGTAAGTAACCCACTGTTCTTTTGTTTTGTGCTTTAAAGCACACGTATAAATAGAATCATGGTGAAGATTGGTTGTGTGAATGTGCGTGGCTTAGGGTCCCCTTGGAAACAAGGGTACCTCTTAAATGACATCAAGTCACACAATCTGGATATCATAGCCATTAGTGAGACCAGACTCCATGAACCGCGGGCCCTAAAGTCCATGTTTGGCGGACAGTTTAACATTTATTTTTCTCCCTGTCTGCCGAGGATGGGCGGTAGTGGCACGGCGGTTCTTTTTCGCAAGAGTCTGGATCTCCAAGTAAAGACGATATTTACGGACCCGGAGGGTAGACTGGTTGTCCTAGATGTGGACGGCAGCGATGGAGGCGCTTTTCGGTTGCTGGCAGTTTATGTGCCTCCTTTAACAGGTCGGTCAGACTTCTTTCGACGTCTAGAAGTATTCCTGGGAACGTCTCGTCCCTTACTTTTAGTGGGGGATTGGAATGCTACCTTGGACACGCATCTAGACTACGTGGGGAGTGACAAAACTAGAAGGGGATGCAAAGGCCTCATAGACCTGCTCAGACGCTTCCAGTTGTCTGACAGGTACCGACTCGACCACCCAAATGTGCCAACGTGGACTTGGAGCAACCGCATTGGGTCGTCGAGATCGTATCTAGATAGGATAGTGTGTAGGACAAGAGATAGAGATAGTTTAGGATGTCCAAAGTTCCACATAGTCAGCTACACGGATCACAAACTTGTGACGTGTACGCTAGACTTAGATAAGGCACATAGGCAGGGTCCCGGTTACTGGAAACTAAACGCGTCTTTCCCGTCGAGACAGGTTTTCAGAGACCGGATTAGCACGTTAGTAAAGAGGGCTTTGACGGGAGCCATCGTCAACAACAAATGGTGGTTTGCCCTCAAGAGAGCAGTAAGGGCGGAAGCAATAAGGTATAGCATGGCACTAGCTGTAGAGAGGAACAGAGTAGAGGGGGAGCTAGTGATAAAGTTAGAAGAGGCATTGCGAAGTGGCATCGCATCCGACGTTTTAGCGGCGAGGTTGGCCCTCGACCAACACTTCAATGCTAAACACGAAGGGTGTGCTGTCAGGGCAAGGATGCGTGCTCTGAGGAATGAAGGTGTTGGAGCCGCACGAGAGGCCCGGGTGGCGGAGGCGCAGCGGGGTAACAGAGCCACCATCCGGTCTCTGGTAGACGAACAGGGGCGCGAATTGCTCGAGCCGAGCAAGATGTGCGAGGCGTTTCAGCGGCATTTTGCCCGACTGTTCGGGAGGAGTGGCGAGCGAGAAGGCAGGGTGGACTTTAGTGCCTACCTGCACAGCTTGCCACGACTCTCGGCAAGAGAGGCGGAGTGCTGCGAAGGGGTCATCACGGCGGAGGAGGTGAGGGACGCGATGGCGGGTTGCTCGACGGACAAATCTCCGGGTTTGGATGGTCTGCCCTACGAGCTTTACAACTGTATGCCAGACTTGTTTGGAGAAGTCTTGGCGGCCGTGTACTGCAACTGGCAGCAGAACGGGAGCATTCCCGGTTTTGTGAGCCGAGGAGCGGTAACGCTGCTGAAGAAAGATCCAAACAAGGGGGACGCCATAGATAACTTTAGGCCCATCACTCTGCTCAATGCAGACATGAAAATTTTGGCCAAGGTGTTAGCCAAGCGGTTGGCGCTTGTCATCGAGAAACTGGTCGGCACGGAGCAGACGTGCGCCGTGCCGGGCCGGAGCATCCATGACAACCTCCATCTGATGCGCTACATCATAGAGAGGGTAGTTAAGGAACCTGGCATGGGTGGGGCCCTGATCAATTTGGATCAATCCAAAGCTTTCGATAGGGTAGACCATCGATACTTGGAGGCCGTCCTCGAAGCGGCCGGCTTCGGTCCCGTTTTCCGCGGCTGGATGGCTGCCTTGTACACAGGCATCCGTTCGGTTGTTCGCGTCAATGGACGTCTATCGGGACCCTTCGACATTGCACGTTCGGTTCGTCAGGGATGCCCCCTGTCGCCGCTCCTGTACGTATTGACTCTCGAGCCACTACTGCGGAAGCTGGCGACGCTGAGGGGCATCCCGCGAGAACTGGGGTGCGGGTCGAGCGTGTCGGCATACGCGGACGACGTCACCGTCATAGCTTCTATCCACGAGCACATCGAGCTTGTCGGCGAGACGCTGAAAGACTACGAAGCGGTGACGGGAGCGAAAATCAACCGGATAAGTCGGTGGGTTTGCTGCTCGGCACCTGGAGGAGCAAGCCCATACCGTCCGGCAGCGCCTCAGTAGTGGGACGCTGGACGGACGGTCCGGTCAAGTTGCTCGGAGTCTGGTTCGGTCCGGACCTGCAAACGGAGAAGAACTGGGACGAGATAACGAGTAGGGTGGCCACTCTCTGCCGGCAATGGTCCGAGAGGAAGCTGTCTCTAAAAGGTCGGGCGGAGGTGGCGAACGCGTACATCGCGTCCGTCATCGAATACCGCCTGACCGTCGTGCCTTGTCCCGATCGCGCCATCACCGAAATGGAGCGCATCCTCTTCCGCTTTTTGTGGAAAGGAAGCGTTCCGATGGTGAGGCGATCCGTTTGTTGCCAACACCCGCTGAAAGGAGGGCTGGGCATGCCGTGGTTGATGATGCGCAGACATGCGCTGAGACTGCGACATCTCCGGCTCTACGTAGACGACGGTGAGCAGGTGTGGTCGCCGTTTGTGCGACGCGCTTTCCCGCAGCTCGTCTCCATG
The DNA here is from genome assembly GCF_046866305.1 of Octopus bimaculoides. Classification (NCBI taxonomy): domain Eukaryota; kingdom Metazoa; phylum Mollusca; class Cephalopoda; order Octopoda; family Octopodidae; genus Octopus; species Octopus bimaculoides. Next base: position 64,797,631 of record NC_142931.1, on the reverse strand, counting down.
ACCGAGCTGCAGTCGTGGATCAAAAAGAGGCCGAGGAATGGCGAATGGCACCGTGAGTGTCGCGTTGCTCTGCAACAACTTTGCCATCCCGGGTCGACCTTGAGCGGCTGCATCACAACGAAGTCATTCTATAGGGGATTAGTGGAGGGCAGGTAGGACGACGATCTCGGGGCGAACCTGGGCGTCGACGAGGAATACCTGACCCGCCTGTTCAGGACGACTTTCGAGCCGGGACCTATGGACAACTTCCAGAGATCCCTGGCCTGGCAGTGTTACCGAGAGGCGCTACCCGTTCGGGATAAGCTCTATAGACACGGCTCGCGAAATGCGGGGCCGACCTGCCCGGGATGCGGTCAGAGCGATGAAACCGTTCTGCATGCACTCGTGCAGTGTCCAACCATTTCGGAGCTGTGGGCTTATGTCGAACGACTGCTGTCGCGTGTGGGACGAGTCGGTTTATCAACCGAGTCTATCGTCAATATCGTCACGCCTCCTTCCTTTAAACGGGAAGGAAGAGCTGGCCAAAGAATGCATCTGGTGGACGCGTCTGAAAGGATTAGAGACAAATACTTACCTCTCTGATCAATCTCTCATCAACTTTTTCAAGTATCACTTGAAAAGGAAGGTGAGAGTAGAGAGGCAAGTGTTGTCTAGCAAATGTTTCGAAAAAAGATGGATACATGTAGCAAGAATGGCACGTATAAATGACGAAGCCACCTTGACCATGATTCTATAAAACGTTTTAAAATTTTGTAAACAGAGAGTTACTTACGTTTCTTGCTTAAATAAAAGAAATTTTATTTAACAAACTGTGACACTAAAGACCGAGGTTACCGTGGTCTTTTCGTAGGTTTTTCTTTCCACGGATAACCTCCCCATTTATTGGGAATTTTTTGTATTATTTCGTATTTTTTGTAAATACCCCAAACGTTTTGCGATGTTTTTTTTCATCGTTGTCCCCACTTTTGTTTTTTTTTCTGCTTTGTTTTCGACCCCCTCGAAAAGAAAAACTCTACATTTGTATTTTGTCCACTCTGTGTTGAGCCCTGTGTGGCTAATAAAGAAACCTATCTATCTATCTATCTGTCTATCTATCTATCTATCTATCTGTCTATCTGTCTATCTATCTATCTATCTATCTATCTATCTATCTGTCTGTCTGTCTTTTTGTCTGTCTATCTATCTATCTATCTATCTATATATCTATCTATCTATCTATCTATCTATCTATCTATCTATCTATCTATCTATCTGTCTATCTATCAATTTATCTGTCGGTTGGACGGTCCGTTCGTCCGTCCTTCCATCCGTCTCTCTGTCTCTCTATTTACCTGCCTGTCTGTCTGTTCATCTGATTATTTATCTACCTGCATGCATGCATGTATGTATGTATTTAAATCTGCACACAAATGCGTATAACATGTATATATGTACACACACACGCGAACACACTTATATACAGACACATTGGGGCATGAATGTGTGCATGTGCATATGTCTGTATATGCGCATGTGAATGTGTATGAATATATACGTGTTGTTTCTGTCTTTCCACCTTCTGTACATTGTTGAGTTTTAGTCTGTATGTCAAAAATTAATTAGCATTCGACTGTGATCGTTTCATTTTCTGCTTCACTGCAATTCATGATTCATACAAAAAGAGAGGAGACGAGGGGGACAGAGAGAAAGAGGGAGAGAGGGGGGAAAGGAGAGAGAAAGGGGGAGAAAGAGAGGTGTTTTAAAGAATACAGAAAGAGAGAGAAAAAGTAGTGAGCGGGAAGGACAAGTATCTGGGAGGCAGAATGAGAAACCAGAACGTAAGTCAACGATAACTTCTAAAGTGTGATGTTGATATGTCATTCGGGGATAAAGTTGGCAATAGCCATTGGCTGGAATAAATATAAGTGTTAAGCTTTAGTTGATAAAATCTTCAAGAAAATAAGTTTGATTGCCAGTTGGAATCACTTCACTAATCGACGAGGGAATCTCTACACTATTGATCAATCTGTTAGAAATAACAGCTAAATCCCCTGAAATACATGCTATCGTCTTCTTTAAAATCCCGAAGCTTATGGCTGAAATGACTTTGACAATCAGATCAAACTGGGGTGAAAGAACAACACTTATTGCACGTCTGTCATAATAATTACAAGAAGCATGTATTTCTCTATACTTAATTCGTTCCACTTTACTCTGTTGGTTTCTGCAATAGAAAACAAAGGCACATTATTTTAGAGAAGGCAGTCTATTATCTCGACTCAGTATTGTATTTTTACCAGTACTCATTTCCTCGACAGTAAAAGGCTGAATGGCAAACTTGATGTTGGCAGGATATGAGCTCAACAAATAAAGCAACTTTATAATATATTCTACAGGGTATTTGATTTATCGCTCTACCGATTCTGCCCACCCCTTCTCTCCTTTGTTCCATTATAATACAGAAAATATGCTTCTTTTTTCTATGTGATAGCCTTCATTTATTAGCTCTATAATTTAGCTATAAATAATTGTTTAATTTTTTTTCCAAGCACAGCGGGGCGCAGTACTGTACGCTTTTTGTAAGTGCTCTGTTTAATATATGCGCGGTACAATGTAATATTAATTCTTGTATTTCGTGTATATTCCGGAGATTTGGCTATTAGTCTGTATGCATCAGTCTTAACCCTCCCCAAAGTGAACTTTTCTCTTTCAGGGATTGATTCTGTTTGATTCTACTACATACAGTCTATGTAATACCTTAACGTTTCAGTTCAGTTCTGTACATCATAGTTGTATTACTTGGAAAAGTGCGAGCATGAGAAATAGTATTCTTAAGATTATAAAACTGGAAAAGTACAGGACGAGTTATTACAGTTGGAAAAGTTCCGGACAAGTTATATCTGGTAAAGTAGAAAACAAGAAAATGTTTACTTAAAATATTGCAGCTAAGGATGAAATATGAAACAAAATATTTCGATTTAGAGAATATTAGCTTTTATTAAAACTAAAAACAAAAACAATTATTACAATTTATTACTTCTATTTGTTGTTACGTGTTACTTCTATTAAAAATAAAAATGTAGTTCGCTTTAAAAAATTCATTTTTTTAATTATTAATTAATAACTATACATTTGAAAATAGGTTGTAAAAATAATAGTAGTAACTAATTAGTGCAATAAAAAAAAATTAGTTATATATCACAGTAGAATCTACCTATAACAACAAATTCTCAGTAAAATTTGCTTGAGTTATTGCCTAAGATATTGCCAAGTCTTCACATTTTTAGTCTTGGCTCAATACCTATTTTTTACGTAATGAATTTGCCTACCATATATACTATTCTGCTTTGCATAAAACTTTAGCTGTGTTTGTACTTCTGGCTCTCATTTTTTAAGTATTCTTGTGTGTCTAGTGGTATTTTCTTTAATTATAATGTTACTTTGTAAATTAAAATCAGATAATTTTTAATATTCAAATTTTATCCTTACCTGCAATATTTTAAGTAAAACATTTCCTGTTCTGTACTTTACCAAATATAGCATCTTGTCCTGAATTTTCCCATTTTTATAATCTTAAGAATATTATTTCTCTTGGTCGTATTTTTCCATAGGGTCCATGGTTTTTTCCAGGCTATGCTATTATGCTAATTAATAATGTGTCAAATGTGTCAATTAGCGGTGTCGGTAATAATTTTTTCCTTACCTCAATGATGCCGGGGATATATATTAAAAGTCCCTTATCTAGAGCTATATGCATAAAAAAGTATAGAACTATAATAATTGACCAGTTAATGATTTTGAAACTGTAAGTCACGGCTGGTATGGCTAAAGTATTGATCGTTTCGACCCTGTTTCTTGCATTCAGCTCTCTCTTCAATATTGCTATCCCCCTGCGATAAAATTCTCTTCTGATCCTTTCCTTCATCAATGAATGTTTGATTCCGTACCTATTATTATAATTTTTATTATTATTATTGTTGTTGTTGTTGTTGTTGTTGTTGTTGTTGTTGTTGTTGTTGTTGTTGTTGTTGTTGTTATTATTATTATTATTATTATTATTATTATTATTACTATTTCGTCTTACCTTACGTTCTGATTTCAAATTCCGCCGAGGTCAACTTTGCCTTTCACCATTTCGGGGTTGATAAAATAAGTATCAGTCAAAGAATTTCAGGACTTGTGTCTATTGTAGAAAGGATTATTATTATTATTATTATCATCATCATCATTATTATTATTATTATTATTATTATTATTATTATTATTATTATTATTATTATTATTATATGTTTGAATTTGCTTTGTATTTGTACTAGTTAACTTCAATTCTCACCCAGATACTTTAGATATATCTTTGCCTGTTTTGTTACTGAGTATGATGTTTTCTTGTTTTCATGTTTTGAGATAAGTTTTAACATCCAGTCCTCAGAGTTTTTCAGACAGGTGTCTAGGCCAATTGTGGCAATCCTCATTGTTAATGCCAGATGTAAAAGTCCAGGGCCTCCCTCTTTTATTGGCAGATAAATTCGTTCTATATCTGCCTTAGGGTGGTGCATTCTATGCATTGTCAACAGCTTTCATATTTTTCTGTCAAGGTTACATATCTCAGTAATTGACCAGTTGATGATATGATATTGAAACTCTAAGTCACGACTGGTATGGCTAAAGCATTGAATTCTTCGACCCTGTTTCTTGCATTCAGCTCTGTCTTCAGTATTGCTCTCACCCTGCGATAACATTCTCTTCTGATCCTTTCTTTCATCAATGAATGTTTGATTCCGTCCCTATTATTATAATTTTATTATTATTATTATTATTATTATTATTATTATTATTATTATTATTATTATTATTATTATTATTATTATTATTATTATTTTATGTTTGACTTTTGCTTTGCATTTGTACAAGTTGGATCCAAGTCTCACCCAGAGACCTCAAAAGATAACAAGTTTGAAGCCTATGTCGGTGTTATGCCTAGGGTGTCATATATTTGGTTTTGTACCTAGTATTGTTCTAGAGAATGCTTAAGAAAACAAGAAAATTATGAATTTGTTTTAAAATTTCAGATTACATAGATAGTATTTTATGTAGGATATGAGCAGTTTCCATGAGCACTATCATTTGAATTTCTGCCATTTGGTGGTTCCCTGGTATCTGAGCTAGGTAGCAATCAGCCCCTTTTGTTATCATTCCTAGGGAACCTACGACAACAGGTATTGTTTTAGTCTTCAGGTTCCAAATTTTGCTAATTTCTATTTCTAGATCTTTATACTTGCTTAGTTTTGGTAAGTCTTAACAGATACATTTATATCCATTGGAACAGTCATTTCAATGAGGAAGCATGATCTTTGTCTGATGTCCTTGAATATACTTTTTGGCCTATTTGCATCTTTTTTTCTGTCCGTTTCAATGGTGAAGTTCCAGAGGAATAAGATGTGATCATTTTCAGGCGCTGGAGGGGGTTTGTGTTCCCACTAATTTTTATCATTGGGCAGGTCCAGATTTTTGCAAATTACCCGGTGAATATATTGTGCAGCTCTATCATGCACATGATCAATGGTTTCATTTTGATGTCATACACGACCTGTTGGGAAGTTGTCGTTCTTTAATATATCGGTCTGGTAACTTCTTTTAGGTAGGCATTGATCTTAGGCTGCTATGATAAACCCTTCTGTTTAGTAAGAATATTAGGCAGTTATCTAGCACGGGTTTTCATACGCTTAACTTTTCACTGCTTGTTTCTAATACGGCTAATTCTGGAATTTGTTGTATTTGGAATTCACGTAGATAGTTTTAACATCCACAGTTTTTCATATAGGTGTCTACGCTAATTGTGACAATCTTCGTTGATCTTCTGTGTAGAAACTACCTACTTCAGTATGGATACTGACATATATCGACAGTAAAAGGGTTTAGCTATGGGTTCGCCATTATCACCGATAATAACCAATATATACATAGAAAACATTGAGAATTTGGATTTAGTATCAACACCACAAAAACCAACCCTATGTCTGCGATATGTTGATGACACCTTTATACTCTGGCCAGGAAGATGTTCAAGTGCTGTTAGATCATGTAAACTCAATAAAGCCATCCATACAGTTCACAATGAAAAAAGGAAAAATACTATCAGCTGGCATTCCTGGACGAATTAATAACAAGCATCAATTATGGATTCAGGACACCCGTATACTGCAAGCCGACCTTGACTGGACAATACCACAACTTCAATTACCACCATACATACAGTGTAAAGAAAGGGGCATTGCTCAGTGCCTAAACCGTCGAGGAAAGAATATAAGTGGTCATCGTGATACACACCACGAAGAATTGATCAAGTTCAGTAACAATCTATTAAGCAACAACTACCCCAAAAACATACTATCTACCCAAATATGAAGAAAAGAGAGGAAGAAACCAGTGAAGTGTCCACAGTCTGTCTATCCTGTGTGAAAGGCCTCTGCGAAAAGATACAACAGATATGCGGCCCATATGACATCAGGACAGTATTGAAGAGTAATACAACACTTCGCAAATATCCACCTTCGAGTAAAACCACCAATAGAAGAGAATATGATCAAAAACTGCATGTACTCCATCCCATGCAGCTGTGGTAGGTTATACAAAGTCTAAACATGCCGCCCCTTCAAAATACGGGTAGACGAACATTGAAAACCCGTGACACGAGGAGATATTAATAAATCAGGTATAGCTGATCATGTATGAAACATGGAGGCCACCTCACCCGATGGGATGAAGTTAAAATAATAGGCAGCGAACACCACTGGAAAATAGGAAAACTAAAAGAAGCAGCACATATGCTAGGACACAACAATCTCCTAAGCAGACCGAGTGCAGATATGAATAGCATATGGGAAGCGGTATTAAGGAAGGATAGGAAAAGTTTAGATTTATAAGCCCTAAAATCCACTCCATAATTGCCCCCGGACATAGGGCGTTGTGGTTAAAAGCACGGGCTACTAACCCCAAGATTCCGAGTTCGATTCCAGGCAGTGACCTGAATAATAAAAAAAAAATAATAATAATAACAAGAACAGCACCATCGAAAAATACCTTAGGAATGAGAACCCAGGTTAGAAATTTCCCCAAGATATCTGATGAAGGCTGGAGGGTAGTTCTTTGTAGGTAGGCATTGATCTTGGGCTGCTATGATAAACCCCTTTGTTTCTGATTTCAAGCCAGAGGCCATTAGCCGTTGGTGGGTAAGGGCTTTGTCAATATCTGCACTATTCGCTCTCTTTGGGTATTTGCCATTGAGATGTTTTCCATGCCATTTATCAGTCATAATGTCTAAGGCAGCAATAACATTATTATTATTATTATTGTTCAGTAGTTTTATCTTTATAACGTGCTTTCACTTCACTACCGAGCGCAGCTCTGTGCGCCTTGGGTATGTGCTGTGGTTTGCTGTGGTGCTCTTATGTTTACTGTATTGAAAGTGTTTTGTGTAGAATGTGTGCAGTACCCAATAGTGCAATTTTCTGTATGTTATATATATTTGTAAGTCCTGGTATTTTTGTTATGTATTTGTCTGAATATTTTTTTTTATTATACCTAAGGCACCTACTATGATAGGAATTGTTTCTGTTTTTAGATTCCACATTCGAGTTATCTCTATTTCCAGGTTTTTGTATTTTGAAAGTTTTTCCATTTCTTTTAGAGAAACGTTGTCATCTACTGGTATTGATACATCAATTAGAAAGTATTTTTTTTCTTCGTGATCTTTGACAACTATATCTGGTCTATTTGCCTTAATTTCTCTATCTGTGTGTATTGGCATTTCCCATAGTATGGTTGTTTTCTCGTTTTCAGTGACCTTTTCTGGCGTGTGTTTATACCATCTTTTTTCTGTTGTTATTCCATAGTGTTGGCATAGCTTCCAGTGTATATAGGTCCCAGCTCTCTCGTGTCTGTGAATATATTCCTTCTTAGCCAGGACTGGGCAGCCAGAGATAATATGATTTATTGTTTCTTGTCGATCTCCACATATTCTACAGTTACTTGTTATATTTCTTTTCATTATGTGTTTTTGGTAATTTCTGGTGGGGAGGCTCTGGTCTTGTGCAGCAATTAAAATTCCTTCAGTCTCTGCTTTGAGTCCTGAGCTTCTCAGCCATTGCTGGGATTTTTCTCTGTCTATTTCTATCGCATTTAGTTTAGCCCAGTATTTACCATGTAGGGGCTTTTCTTGCCATCGTTTTATCATGGTCCGTTGCTGTTCTAGTTTTAGTTTGGATTTCATTTGTTTTATAGCTTTTGTTGTTTCTTCTTCTTCTTCTTCTTCTTCTTCTCCTTCTTCGCATTTGTTAGATAGATTGATTTTATTATTATTATTATTATTATTATTATTATTATTATTATTATTATTATTATTATTATTATTATTATTATTATTATTATTATTATTATTATTATTATTATTATTATTATTTTATGTCATTATTATTATTATTATTATTATTATTATTATTATTATTATTATTATTATTTTATGCTTGACTTTTGTTTTGCATTTGTACAAGTTGGATCCAAGTCTCACCCAGACAACAAGTTAGAAGTTCATGTAGGTGTTATGCCTAGGGTACCATATATTTGGATTTGTACAGTTTTGTTCAAGTGGATGTTTAAGAAACCATAAGAAAATTATGTGTTTGCTTTAAAATTTGAGATCACATAGACAGTATTTTACGTAGGATATGGGCAGTTCCCATGAGCACTATCTTTTGAACTTCAGCCATTTTGGGGTTTCCTGGTATCTGAGCTAGGTAGTAATCAGCCCGTTTCGCTGTCATTCCCAGGACACCTATGA
>NC_142931.1:64701316-64783816 GCF_046866305.1 Octopus bimaculoides | reverse complement strand
TTTCTCCGATTAACAAGTGTGTTTCCACTCATATTATCCGTCCAATTCTACTGCTTTTTCCATCACCAGTTAACATCAAACAACAACAAAGTCCACACGCTCAATAAAAGAACATTTTTACATCCACCGAATAGAAAAATTTATTTCACAGTCTTGCAACTCTCGGTACAGTATATCAATGTGCCAAGATACAATAATAGTAATAATGATGATGATGATGATAATAATAATAATAATAATAATAATAATAATAATAATAATAATAATAATAATAATAATAATAATGATAATGATAATAATAATAATAATAATAATAATAATAATAATAATAATAATAATAATAATAATAATAATAAGAGTGAAGGTTTCATATTGGCTGCTCAAGACCAAAGCTTATTAACCCGGAACTACCAAGCCAATGTGATAAAAAATGGAGCTGACCCAAAATGCCGATTTTGTAACGATGCGATTGAAACTATAGACCACCTAATCTCAGGGTGTAGAGTGTTAGCACCTGTAGAATATAAAGGAAGACATGACAGAGTTGGCCAGTATTTACACTGGACAATATGTCAGTATTATAAAATCAAAAGCGCTGACAAATGGTATAAACACCATCCTGAAGCTGTGACTGAGGGAGAAAATGTATCGATTCTCTGGGACTTCCCCGTACATACCGACAAGACGATAAAAGCTAATAAACCGGATATTATCATAAAAGATCAGACAAAGAAGACGTGTTTATTAATTGACATGAGTATTCCCTGTGATCATAATATAGCGGCGAAAGAATTTGACAAGATCAGTAAATATAAAGACTTGCTAATAGAAATTGAAAAAATGTGGCACCTCAAGGCGACTACCATACCAGTGATTGTAGGATCTCTAGGAATGATAAAAAAAGGTACTGAAATCTATTTGAAAATGATACCAGGCTTACCATCTCTACAGGAGGTGCAAACAATCGTGCTAACTGGAACGACTCATGTACTAAGAAGAGCATTATCGCTGTGAAAACAACATCCATTCATGATTTTTTTCTTAAATACATGTTTTACCTATGAATTTGCGTGTGTAAATTGGGAATGCATACAACGTTTCTCTGCCCTAGGTGTACGGAAAACACTCGGCGAGAAATGGGAAAAAAATTGAAGAAAGAAGAAAAAAAAACATAATAATAATAATAATAATAATAATAATAATAATAATAATAATAATAATAATAATAATAATTTCTACAAACAGGCATGAGGCCTGAACTTTGGTGGAGAGGGGACTAGCCGATTATATCGACACCAGTGTTTCACTGGTACTTAAGTTATTGACTCAAAAAGGATGAAAGGCGAAGTCGACCTCGGCGGAATTCGAACTCACAACGTAGTAGTAACAAAAACAATGATTGATTTTAATAATGGTAATAATAATAATTATTATTATATTTTATAAAAAAATTATACACATGTATACATACGTTTATTAATGTGTATCTATCTATAGGTATATGTATGTATATATGTTTTGTCTTTAATTTAAGTTTCCGAAAAAGTTCAAGCACATTGCTAATAAGGCAAGAAGACATTCTCAGTTAAGGGAGTCCCTGGTTTTTGTAAATATGTCGTTCGTTTGGTGTGTTAGCTGAACTGTCGATGCATACACCTAAGTGTGTGCCAATATTCACATAAGAATCTCACATGGAGAATTTTTGAAATCTCTTACATATTTTCAATGTACCACTAATGATTGGATTTGGAGAATCTGCGACAGTTATTTTTGCTCTTTTTTCGGAAAACCTAGTATTTCAAGGTTCTTGTGCGAATTTGTTGGTACATGACCTAATGTACCTATGATGATAGGTACAAATGAGAATTCACAATCAGGATACAAGAACTGTAAGTTCCGCATTAATTCGCCATAGATGTTTCTCTCTTTCTTAGGGTTTTGATTGTACATCAAAATCTACTGGGCAGCTGACCTCTACAATAGTGAATGACTCTTGTTCCCTGTTCCACAGAACAATATCAGATCTGTTATGTTTGCACCGAAATGATGTGTTTATTGGAGTGTTCCACCAGTGTTTCTTCTTTTTAAATATATGAATACCGGCTAATTCTGACATGCGCTTGATGTGTACATTAGGAGAAACCTTCCTACGCATAGCATGGTAAATAGTCTTTGCAGATAGTATCTCGTAGGCAGGTAGTATCTCGTAGACATTTTGGGACGCTTGTTGCTGAAGTGGACGATATCTTCCACAATTCTACACAGACATTTTTCTTCACAACGTGGAGGTTTGTTGGTATATTTGTCTCTCTTATTTATAACGTATTTAGTAGCTAGCTCCTGTTCCAGGGTAGCGGAAGCATATCCTTCTAAGCGGGATGTAATGTATTTATCGCAGGTCTAGTAGGGGCTACTCTTCTTCTCAATGCTTTGTTGCCTTCTAGCTTACAGTGTATGCACTCATGGATTGTGTTTTGTTGGTATGGTGCCTGCTTCTCAGCCAAACTTCTGTTTTGGTAGCCTTTTCCAGCCTCCTTTCGGTTGCATGAGACAGCTGCATTCTCACAGTACCTGCACAGTAGTTTTACAACTCTGAAAACATTACTCTCAGTTTTGAGTATGCATGGAATTGTACACATTTCTTCCTTTACCGTTCAGCAGGTGCTAAGTGAGTGATGCAATGCGACATTCAGAGACTCATTGAACTGACCTTATACCTCTACCACCATCCCTTCATTTCACACATTTCCTATCAGTGTCACTCCTAATGTGAAAGTTGCTAGTGCTGGTCAGTACCTTTCTGGTTTTGATGCGTATCTCATCGACTGTCCAGTACAAAATCCCAAATATTGGCACTCACACATGTACTGCAAAAGCATTGTGAGATATGGTTTTGATTCATGCAGACAGTTCCGAGTTCCCTATTTTCAGAAGTCTACTGAAGTACACTTTTGCTATTGTGGTATTAGTCACAACATTATCATATGCTACATTCTCTTTGATTCCGTGGTATTTTTAGCTTTCATCATTTGAGATAGACAAGAAGGGAGATAGTACGCGTTCTCTCTCTATTCGACAATCTTCCCTCGGTTGACTATCATATATGAGCATTTATCTTAACCAAACTCCACTCCTATATCTTGCGAGAATATTGTGACTATAGTTTTAATTGTCTCTTGATGCTAGTCATATTACTAGAGTATAAGTTTAGGTCATCAACAAAATATGTGTGACATTAATTTTATACTTTTATGCATATCCCAGCAAGTACGTACGTACGTATGTATGTATGTATGTATGTATGTATGTATGTATGTATGTATGTATGTATATAGGTATGTATGTATGTATGTATGTGTTTGTGTATGCATATATATATATATATATATATATATATATATATATATATATATATATATAAAACAAAAGCACGCAGATATTTTTAAATGACGGACACATACGCAAAATTTCAAATTATAGATATAAAAGGAAATACAGAATAATTATTTTGTCAATCTGACAGGAGATCCGCATTAACATGGGGAACAAACATATTACGAATGGAAACTTATAGAATGCTACTAAAGCGCATGTAATTATTGGATAATTGACTCACCTACATTAAATGTCTATCGTATTAACACACATGCATGCCTGAATATATATATATATATATATATATATATATATATATATATATATATATATATATATATATGTACGTATGTATATATATGAATACACACATGCAAAGCGTCGAAATGTGCATTGTACGATAAAATAAGCGGATGATATTTTTGGGAACGCAAAGTTGCCGTTAGAACAGCAGAAATATTGAGTAAATTACCCTTACAAAGAAAGATTTGTCAACAACCAGTTATGTGATTCGAACCCATATCCCTCTGAGTGCTTTATCATTAAGCTAAACTGTCCGCTTATATGTTAATCCGCTGAATTAGTTTCTAAATTTTTTAGCTTTATACAATATCCATGTGTTTATAAATGTAAACAAACAAATCCGTTTGCTATTGTAAGCGTCGGAATGTGTATTGTCTAATTCGGCGGATGAATTTATCCGCGAGTAGTTTAGCTTAATGGTGAAGCACTTAGTTGGAGTCTTTGAAGGATATGGGTTAGAGACCCATGCGGCTTCTCCAAAATTTGTTTTCGCCTTGTAAGGATAATTTAACCAGAATTTCTGCTATTCTAACGACATCTCTACGCGCGAAAATATATCATCTTATTTGTATCGCACAATACCTATGAATACATGTAAGTATAGAATACACATATATGAGTGTATATATATATATATATATATATATATATATATATCTCCATTATTCACTTTTTTATTACAATCACTACAATTTTCCATAATTTATTTCATCTCTTCCTACACGCGCACATACCCGCACACAAAAAATACACGCACCCATACACACACATGTATGCACACCTATCCCCAACACACCACACACACACACAACACAACACACATGCATGCACTTACACGCTCAGATTCGCCCACACACTTATACAAACGCACATACACACGCACACTTGTGCATACACACACACGCTAACAAACACGCAAACATACACACACACACACACCCAAGCATACACACCCTTGCACACATAACCCATATATACCCCCATTCACACATACATCACATACCTCCCATACACCTAACACATACACCTCCCACTCACCTTACTTATATACCGCCCACACACATGACAAACATACATGCGCGCCCTCACACACACATATAGACGAACGCACATATATATACACACACACACGCACAGTGGTAAGACACACACCTTACACAACCCTACACTCAGACACACACACACACACATATATACGGGCACACCTACATACATGTAAGTACACATCCGCATACATATATATGCACACACACACAGGAGTGCACACACAAAATAACACACATACACATACACACACGCACACACACAAAATAACACACATACACATACACACACGCACACACACCTCTCACATACACAAACACACACATACACGTACACACATACACATATACACACATGCACACACGCACACACACCTCTCACATACACAATACTCACTCACATACACAACACACACTCACATAAACACGCATACAACTACACACACAAGGGGCATAAATGACACACGCAGGTGCACGCATGTGCACGCACGTACGTAAGCAAACACATGCACACACAAACACACAGGAACGCACATATACACAACATACACACACACACGCACGCACGAAAACATACACAAAGTACACATACACGCACGCACAAAAAATATACACACACGCGCACACACACGCACACGGACACAAACATACAGACACACATAAACACACACGCGCATACACACACACACACGCACTCGTACCTAACACTCACAATCCCACACACATCACAATCCCACACACACACGCACATCCACACACATACACACATACACGCACACACCCACATACACATACACACGCACACACACCTCTCACCAATACAACACGCTCACACAGACACCCATACAATCACACACACATGGGCATAAACAACACACGCACATACAGAAGCAAACTCACGCACACACACGTACACAGCAACGCACATATACACAACATACACATACACAGAAACACACACGCACGCACAAAAACATACACATACACACACGCGCACGTACAAAATACACACACACTTGCACAAGTACCCAACACCCACAACCCCACACAAACACACACACGAACACACACATACTCGAAATACTGCCTGCTGACCTTCCACTGACCATTGTCCATAAGCACCCACTAACTATTCCTGCTACTAATTCCTTCCACTACATCACACACACACACACGAACACACACATACACACTAACAGATAAACCACGAAACCACGCACACACACACACACACATACGCACACACACGTTCTGTTATTACACACACACGCGTTCTGTTATTACACAGACTCTCGCGCACGCACAGAAATTCTCCTCCCTTTTTCACTCTCCTGTCTTAGAAATAACTTTTCCTCCACCACCTCCTCTTCCGGTCCTTCCACAATGTAACCTCGTGGGCATCGGTGCCGATTTTCTCTTCCTCCGTTTTTCCATTCTTTGAACTTTCCGTCTTTCCGACGAAGGGCTCGCCCGAAACGTCATACTCTCTCTCTTTCCTTTCCCGAGCGTCCAATAACACTATCCGTATCACGTCTTCACTTTGTTGCTTTTTTGTTTTGTTTTTTTTTTGTGTTTTTTAACTATATATATATATATATATATATATATATATATATATATATATATATATATATATATATATATGTAAAGAGTGAGAATGCGATGTGAGATGTGTCTTTGCTGGTTTATATGTATAGATGCATCGATGTGAAACTTTAAGCAACTTCCGATGGAAATACTTTGTTTTCGAAAAACAAAAAAAGAAGAAAAAGACATTTGCATAATTCTGTAATTAAGCGACCATAAGATCAATAATGTTTTCCATTAATATTAGGAAAAACTTGTATCGACACAATTGATTCACCAATCTACCACTAAAGGCTTCATGAATTTCAGACGTATGTTTTCCTGTTCTTCATTACTTCTGTGACCAATATAGGACTTTGCACTCATATATGCTAGCGTATGGGGTGAGACTGGTTAGGGAAAAACAAATGGTTACTTGTAGAAATCTGAAATAAACTCTTTGTAATTAGTTAAAATGTAGTATAGATATATAAATAATGCATTCATTAACACGTATATTCATATATTATCCATATATAAATGCATAGGTAGGTACGAAATCTGAGATATGACATATATCAGCATATAAAAAGCTGCGAGAATAGTGATACATTTGAATAGACACATCGATTGCAGTATAACACATCTATATCCATGCATATACCCATACATGCATGCATATATATATATATATATATATATATATATATATATATATATATATATATATATATATATACAAGAATAAGGGCAGAGAATCGTCAATTAATAATAGAATTAATAATTAACAATTTTGCCAAGTAGTTCAGTATGAAAAAAACCTTTATCGGTAAAACTATTTATCATCATAAATATACAGGGATTAGCAATTGAGATCCGCTTTAGAGAAAAATTTGTAGTTTGGAATCAGTAGTTCTTTGACTGCTATTTCTAAATTTTCAGTATGTTGGAGAAGCAACTCAATTGCTAATCCCTGTATATTTATGATGATATATATATATATATATATATATATATATATATATATATATATATATATATATATATATATATATATATATTCATGCAATAATATATTCTTACACACTCCAGTAAATAGATATAGTTATTATTATCAAAGAGAGTGGTATGAGTAACTTGTGTTATTACATGTATTTACAACAGTTTAACTTCTAAATTTACATATTTTATCGACCCACAAAGAATGAAAAGCAAACCCCTACTTGGCGGAATATGAACTCAGAAATGAAAGACTGTAAAAATGCCACTAAGCACTTTGCCCGGCCAGCTCGGTGCCTTCTTGTTAATAATTATATTAATTGTCTGAACATTACGGAGTTTTGGAAATATGATCTATAAAATATGG
Source organism: Octopus bimaculoides (assembly GCF_046866305.1). Classification (NCBI taxonomy): domain Eukaryota; kingdom Metazoa; phylum Mollusca; class Cephalopoda; order Octopoda; family Octopodidae; genus Octopus; species Octopus bimaculoides. Next base: position 64,776,163 of record NC_142931.1, on the reverse strand, counting down.
ACCTCGGTTTCATAAGCATATCCGATAACCTGTACCCGTTGCATTTTTTAAAAGAGTAAAATCCTGGATCAGTAATAGTATTGAATTGGTATATATATATATATATATATATATATATATATATATATATATGCAATAAAAATGGATTTCACTAGATTCTTTATCCGAATCAACTCTTCTCTGTACTCTTGTATACTCTTTACTCTTTTACTCTTTTACTTGTTTCAGTCATTTGAATGAGGCCATGCTGGAAAACCAGCTTTATAGTTGACCAAATCAACCCCAGAGCTTATTCTTTGTAAGCCTAGTACTTATTCTATCGGTGTCTTTTGCCGAACCGCTAAGTTACGGGGACGCAAACACACCAGCATCGGTTGTCAAGGGATGCTGAGGGAACAAACACACATATACACACACATGCATATATGTATATATATATATATATATATATATATATATATATATATATATATATATATATATATATATATATATATATATATATATATACATATACGACAGGCTTCTTCCAGTTTCCGTCTACCAAATCCACTCAAAAGGCTTTGGTCGGCCCGAGGCTATAGTAGAAGACACTTGTCCAAGGCGTCACGCAGTAAGACTGAACCCGGTACCTTGAAATAATGAAATATTTGCAGTGGATGAACTTTTAAATATTGATGTGATTCATAGGATTACCAATATATCCAACAAGATGAACTTTACTATAATTATATACCGAGTTCTTAAATATTATGAAAAACACATCAATTTAAAAAAAAAAAACATATATCATTTAAAATTTCCACAAATGAAAAATATGAATTTTCCAGATTATAAGAGGGATTACTTTTACAATTTCTTAAAGGACAGTATACATTTTAATATTTTTAATATTCTTAATATTTTTTTAATATTTCAGGTGCGATACCATGGTCATTCATGAATGAAGGGGGCTTTTCTATAGTTGTATAATGTTGAAAAACAAAAGAACTGTGTCAGTAACTATCAAAACAGGCAGTGAATTAAAAAATAGAATTCGTCCCAAAGCTGATAAGTTGTAAAAGCATGAAGCATATATATAAAGGAAGATTAATATAAGCACAAATTTATATATTTCCTAATTACTTTTTACAATTATGCTTGCTGGTTTGGTTGTTCCAGGTAACACTTTATGCTACAAGTTACGGTTTACCGTAACTCAAGGCAATACGGTGTTCTGTGAAGATCCGATTTAAGCTTTCAAATAAGCTTCGAACAACAAAAGCAAGTTCCAAGCGATCATAATTGAGGAACGTAAGTAGGAACTGACAATGTAAACAAGCCATTATCTTAACCTCTCCTATATTTGCTCTGTATTTCATAATGCTTCTTAGTATAAGAGTTACTAAACCATTATACTGGAAGTAGAGGAGAAATGATAATCTAAATGGAGATCTAAACATAACACCAGCTGTCATACATCTCTTTGCACACACAAGATATAATATATATATATATATATATATATATATTATAAACAAAATATATTATGGACTACGTTGAAGACAACGTATGAGTGGTTCAGCTTTATCCCGAACGACCTGTACAATTGATTTCTTTATAATGATCAAATGTTTGTGTGACATATTAGCTAGCTCTCTCCATCAAATTTTCGACTTTGTCTGAGCAGGTGCACGCCGTACCACGCATGAGGTGTCGAAGTGATCGCAGAGCGAAGTGAGATGGATTTTTTTCCTCAAGAACACAAAGCACCATCCGTTCTACGAATTGAAATCACGAGTGTCAAGTTGTGAATACAAAAGTTCTCTATTCCCGGCTGAGTTCTACTTCTTGCTCCACCCATAATTTCCTGCCGTACGTGCTGACTTGAAACTCCAGTCTCCCGATTTTTTTCCTGCGAGATTCTGCTCATATATCCGTAGTAATAGAGGTGTGACCTCTCAAATCGGAGAAGTAGTAATTCGACCTGGAGAAACTCACTGATCTCCGAGCTACGCTTCCTGTTGAGTAACGTTACTCCAGGTATTCTTTGGAGAAACTCCATTTCAAACGCTTGGATTTGCGATCGTATGGACAAGTGCGTGTCTGCGTGAAGAGAGAGAGAGAGAGGGGGAGGGAGAGAGATGGAGAGAGAGGGGAGAGGGAAAGACAGAGGGTGTGTGTGTGTGTGTGTGTGTGTGTGTATGTGTGTGCGTGCGTGCGTGCGTGCATGCGTATTTTCAAATGTTGCAGCTCCAAAAATATTGCTGTTGGACAACTCAAAAACACATTGTTTCAGAAGATGCAAACACAGTCTCCACATAAGACGGCTACGATGCAGAAAGATTCCATTAACCGAATATTTGGAGACATGCACTGGTGGAACTTTTAAATAATTTACTTTCTTTAAAATATAGAAATATTTTACTGAAAACTTCAAAGGAACAGTAAATTTAGAAGATATATATTAAATCCAATATTTCTTTAACTATTATTCCCTTATCTTAATATACGATAATATTAATAAGTCAATACTGTATTGACTTATAAAAGCGTTTAATATACTTTGCAGTATATTATCGTTGCATATCGAAATATTCTGTCCGAACAGGTCATGAACATATATGAATATATATATATATATATATATATATATATATATATATATACGTATATATATTTATCTACCATGATAATATTAATACATTCGATAATGTTAACGTGTTCTTTTCTACACAGACATAAATTTGTAAGCCAAAATATTGTTCTTATTTTATACGATAATATTAATACGATATATTAATATATGATAATATTAATATATATGATAATGTTACAGTATTTTTATCTGCACAAGCTTAAATTTGTAAACCAGAATAATCTTCACCTTCTCTTAACAGGAAATTAAATCTCAAATTCTATATAGTGACGCTGATCACCGGTTGCAACAGAAAATTTCGGCAGTTTCAACAGTAATCTCTTCTTACCGATACTGTGATAATCTCTTGTTACTAATTCTATGACGCCATTATTTTCCTGAAGATACTTAGTATAAAACCGGAAAGCTTTAGCAAAATCTTTTTTATCTTTTATCTTTTTCTTCTTTCTGTCATAGACTGCGGGCATGCTGAGGTACCGCCTTGAAGAAATTTAGTCGTACGAGTCAAGCTGAGTACTTAAATTTTAAGCCTGGTACTCATTCTATCGGTCACTTCCGCCGAGCCGACATATTACGGGTAAGTATACTTACTAACACCGGTCGTCAAACGGTAGTGGAGACAAACATAGACAAAAAGGCACACACAACACACACACGCTCATAAGTATATATATATATATATATATATATATATATATATATATATATATATATATATATATATATACATGCATGCACACACGCACACACACACACATGTATACACACACACACACACACAGACAAATCTATATATATATATATATATATATACATACTTTTTTCAATTTCTGGCTTCCAAATCCTCTTGCAAGTTTTGGGCGGTCCGCAAAGCTATATATTTATCGCAACACTGTTAGTAGGAATAAGACCCCTATAATTTGATCAACTAATAGAGGCCTGATAGATATGTTCAAAATAAATATTGAGTGTTTTCTGATACATGGGAGCATAATAATATGTCGGGTGCTATTTCCATCAGAAATTTATAAGTGAAATTTGATATTTTTATTGTGCTCAGTTTAGGTCGAGTGGAGGAATCTTATGGACAAGCACGGTACAGCAATTCCCGTCTCAACTTATTTCGACTAAACACAATAATTCTCGTTCTGCTGTATGAAATGCATCCTTTTTCATGACCAGACGAATGATATTTGAAGGGGAATATCATCTCATTTATAGCAGGGCTAGTGAGCATTTAAAAGAACCCTCGTTGACTCGTTAGCCATCTTTATATCACAGTGAACAAATTAATCTGGAGTACATGGATATGTAGCTCACTGCCTAAATACCAATGTTGAGGAATTAGTCTTCTCAAAACCAGAAAGGACAAAGCTAACTTGAAGACTATAACTCCAACCCATCACTGCAAAAATCTGTTAAAGTTAAGCATTTATACATACATTAGCATGGTTAGATATGCAACTATATGCATGAGAACACATACATAAAGCAAAAAATCTACACATATACATACAACCAAAAATACCCTGTTGTTGATGTCGAAATTTCTATGAAGGAGCATTGGATTTAATTTAGAAACCCGCTCTTTCTTTATTGACAAGAAATCTTGAAATAAAACTGAACAATGACAAACATACATTCATAATAGACACATAATACATAGACACATTTGTGTTTATCTTTGGATTTCGCGTGTCTTTCGGCATAACCACATTCAATTTCATATGAAGTAAAAAGAAGGAGGCACAGTAATTCATTCTCTAACTTCTAGATATTTTCTTTCTTAGTCTTAGTCTTAGGTCTTCCTGCGTCGTGTGGCGCATTGAGCGGCGAGGCTTCTCCAGCGTGGTCGGTCGGCCGCGGCAATTTCAGCTTCATCCCATGAAATGTCAATGGCTTTGAGGTTATCGATGAAGGTGCAGCACCAAGTCGCTTTTGATTGCCCTTATTTTCCCTTGTGAATGTGGTGGCTTCCACAGAATGGCAGTTTTCGCATGCCGCAGCGATGGTAATCAGATGACATGGCCTACGAATCGCAAGCAGTGCTCAGTGACGGCGTCATGGAGTGAACGGGTATCAATTCGGTGATGTGGCCCTGGTATGATATTCGGAGTATCCGCAGTTTTCTTCCATCAGCCACTATAAATTTACGCCGCACACATGTGACATATATTCACCCGCTTTTGTTTTAAACATAATTTACCGTCATGTGAAAATGAAAGAAACAAAGCATTTTTAATGAAACACAAAATAAACAGAAGTTTGCATATTTTTTTTCTGTTCATTAAATGAATTCCATGCTATTATACATTTCAGTTTTGTTTTATAATTGTTTACGCTGATATTGACTCACAGCTATACACTAAATTAATTTGATCAGTTGGTTTAAGCCCATTTTCTCACTTCTTTGGCAGAAGGAAACTCATTATTCACCGAAATGGAGCTACGTTGCTTTTAAGGATATAACATTGTGGTAGAGAACGCACATTTTCCATATCAAATCATTCTTAATGCATGTTAAAATGAACTCTTAACTTGCATATATCTAATGTGTGCTTACAAAATTGTAATTAATAAAAATGGGAAACGAATTTATGGACGACCATTCTCTGCCTCATTTGATATATCTACATGCCTATATGTATGTGTATAATATATATGAATATTATGCAGATGACTATATATTGTCCACACACGCGCGCGCTCGCACACATACCCGCCTCCCACATATATATTCGTTTCTACTGTAGGAACAAGGACCGAAATTTTGGGTAGAGAGCCAGTCGATTAGATCGAATTCAGTACGCAACTGGTATTTGATTTATGGAGCCCGAAAGGAAGAAGGAAAAGTCGACCTCGGCAGAATTTGAACTCAGAACGTAAAGACAGACGAAATACCGCTAAGCATTTCGCCCGGCATGCTAACGTTTCTGCCAACTCGCCATCTTACCCGCATATATATATTCATAAATGCATATAATACACAGGTAATTTTATACGGAGTGTTTGGGCAGAGAATTGCATATACTGAGTGTAGAGAAGCCATGCAAGACCAGTGAAATCTTGCATACGTTATTTTCAGCCCATCTCATTAATAACTACATTGTTTTTTTTCTTCCAGAAAAAAAATTGACATCTGACTATTGAAAGAAGACTTCAAACGTAAGTGTAGCGAATTCTCTTGAAAATGTACATAGTTTGGCATTATGGTGTTATCAAGTACTTGCAGAAAAAATATTAGGTGGATGACGCTCAAGCTTTATCAACAGTGAAAACGTGTGCAGCTGAATTTAGGAGGCGAAAGAAAAGACTTGAAGATGACGTCCTAAAACTGCAACCACCGCAGAAAACATTGATCGTGTTTACCACATGCTGATAGATGACAGACGATTGTGTATCAGTCAAATAGGCAATTCTATTAGCATATTCTGTGAGAGAGTTGAGAATATTGTGCACAATGAACTTAGCTTGACAAAGATTTCTGCCCGGTGGATGCAACGTCTTCTGACACCTAATCAAGAACGGACCAAGCAGATCACACTACAAGAACATCTGACACTGTATGAGGCAGATCCAGCTGGCGTCCTTGGACGTCTTCTAACTCAGGATGAATTTTAATCTATGAAATGGAATAATCCTTCCTCGCCAACTCCAAAGAAGTCCAAGGTCATTTCATCTGTAGGGAAGGTGATGGCCTCAGGTTTTTGGGATGTAAAATGCATTATATTTATTGGCTTCAAACGGGCCATAACATCAATGGAGAGTAACTATGCCAACTTGTTGAGGCAGTTACGAAATACTATCAATGCCCTCTGTTGTTGATGACTTTTCACCACAGGATGAAAGCTTCTTCACCAATAGATCCAAGCATGCAACATCGATGGAAGAATTTATGGACTAATTTGAAAATTAACCTCATTTGGTCACATTCCATGATAGTTTCTTCGTTAGGCGACCCTCACACATATACATATTCCACACAATCCCTCTCTCTATGTATATATACATATAATATAAATAATATATATGTATATATATAAATAATATACATACGGTCATGCATAAATCACACTTGTTATATCCGCTTTAAGGTTTGGCGCGTGGGCCATTTGAGGGTGTAAGGGGTTGAATCAAGTGATAGTCTACTTTTAAGTTGAGATAACGATGTACTGTTGGATCTTGTTTGAGATTTGAAGCTAGAGTAGATATTGTCCATTCTAGCTTTGAAGGTGGTGCTGCATGAGCCAATGTAAAAGTAGTTATAGTTGTTAGTTGATACTGTGCACCTATAAACTATGTTTTTAATGAAATAACAACTATCAAAAGGACAGGCGTTTGGGAGTCTGTAGCTGCATAAGTTTGTAGGGGATGTGCCGGACGAGCTTGTGAGGGGATTGTTATTTAATGAGGTATCGGTATTCGTTTCGTTATTATAGTTGTTATTTCCCCACCCTTTTTGCTCCAATTTTTCTTCTCTTCAATTGCCAATCCCACTTTTAAATTCTGTGATTAAGCTAAACTACTATATTATCCACTACTTACATGCCCAACTCCTCCTTCCTCTCACTTCCCTATAGTTTATTCTATTTTATTTATTTATTTTTTCTTTCTGCTCTTTCTTCCCTTCTTCTAATACTTATTTCTCCCTACACTTATATACCCATCACATACTGTGCCCGTTACACATTCAATCCTCTTCGCGTCAACATGTAGCCTTTAATCTAATCAAGATATCCTTGTCCAGAAGACTAGCCGGCGGTCTACACCTCACTTGGATTTACCTCTCCTGAGGTTGCACTGGCTAGGAAAAATGTAGCCTGGTCTTTTCCTTCTTTGTTCTGTAACCCTTGTATTCTTTGTCGCGCACTAGGCAACCTCGATCGCTTACCGTAGTGTATAAAAAGAAATTCTTTCTACTCATCTTCGATAAAAAAAAAAATCTGCAACCTTCTGTCTCAACAAACCACTATAATTCCTGGAAGTTGATTATTTGTATTTACTACGGATGGTTCGAATATAACTTCCTTCCCCCACCTCGATCCCTGGATCTTACATGTATGCATATATATAGTCTTGTGTGTAAGTAGTCATTTTGCACAAATATGCTCCGTGTGAAGTTAATTACAAGTCTAGACAGGTTATCTTGTTAAAGTATTGAGCATATATATTATATATGAAACTGATAAATAAAAATGCGTAGTCACACATGATAATCAAATACACAGTATACTATTTGTCAATAGATATGTCACTCTTTTACTAAATGCATAAATTATATTTAACTTTAATTATCTAGCTCAAGGCAATCTGTTCGTTGGATACGAGTAGCATATTTACTTGTTAGTGCATGTCTATGTATATTAGTGGCTTTGATGATAATATACTGTGTACGTGTTCAAGGAAAACGAGCATCCGAATCTAATGACTCTCCTCAGTTACGTATACACATATGTGTGTGTATACATATATGCACGTATATGTTTATGCAGATCACACACATATGCAAGCCATGTGGAAAACTTTCCGACCAAGTGTAGCAAAGAGCCGTCATTTTTATGCCAGCACTTCTGAAGAGCGCTGTGTGAGGGTATCACCTGAGTCGTGTACGAAGCCGATTGGCAAGATTGGCTGAAATCCATCTACAATACTGTACATCATAGATATTAATATAACGACACTGTCAATAAGTATGTGAGCTTCTGTGTTTTTCCAACTTATGAATTCTTGAAACGATTATACATACACGCACACACAAACAGAAGAATATATAGTATAAGGATGGACAGATTTTTTGGTGATAAGTATGGATAGGTCAGCATGTAGAGAATAATATGGAACTTTAGCATGTTCATATGACTTCCTTAGCTTTTAGATTTCGCAAGATAAATTAGGAGGTTATGCTAATTTGTTTAAAAAATATCAACAGGTGACATGCGAAATTGAAAGCGTCTAGCAGCTGCAATAAAAGACATACATTGCAATATATATTATTCATACCTGTAGTAGTTATGTAATATTTCTATACTTGTCACATGTCAACAATCAAGATCCTTCCAGTACTGAATCACCAGACTACTGTAAATAACGTTCTGTCTGACTGTCTCTGCCTCAGCCTGTCTGTCTCATTCTCTCTTTCCCTCTTTATTTTTGTATTTCTCTCAACACACATATACAAATATACAATATCTGCATAACTCATAAAAGTGGTTCTAAGCTAAGTTTGGTACATACATACATACATACATACATACATACATACATACATATGTATAATATGTTATTATATAAAGTGGCTGTGTGGTAAATAGCTTACTTACCAACCACATGGTTCCGGGTTCATTCCCACTGCATGAAACCTTGGGAAAGTGTCTTCTATTATAGCCTCGGGCCGACCAAAACCTTGTGAGTGGATTTGGGAGTATAAATAGTATTCAGTACCACTGAAAGGACTGTTCCTGCCGATAAACGCTGACACATGTAGTCAATTCTGCAGAAGATAATGTACTGCAATGCGAAATATTGGATGTAAAATAACAACAATAATGATATTAATAATAATAATAATAATATGTATAGCCGTGATAATAAAAATAACCCTTTCTACTATAGTCACAAAGTTCGAAAGTTTTGAAGGGTGGGGCCTAATCAATTACATCGAGCCAGTGCTCAACTGGTACTTCGTCTGCTAGCTTTAAATAACTAGCACTTTCCATCATACCCAGTAAGATAAGCTGAGAGTTTAATCAAATAATAATAATAAAAATGATAATAATAATAATAATAATAATAATAATAATAATAATAATAATAATAATAATAATAATAATAATAATAGTAATAAGGTAAATATAATTCTCAGAACCGTATACAAGTTGTTCCTCACTAATGGCGAACGCACATTTGATTCTGCTAATTACACTTAATGGTAAAATTCAAAAGTCTTCGTTTTGGTGCGGTAATTCCGGAAATATCTCTGCGGAGATATATATTTACCTTACAGTCGTGCTGACGAGAAACAGATATTTTCGGTAAGAGAAAATTGATTTCGAAACTATAGTACACGGATAATTTATATTTACGTAATCTTCATTGTCTTGCCCACATACGTTTTGGTATTTCGCTGAATTTCATTTGAGAACAATTAGGTTTTATTAGACACATTACATGTGATCTTCTAGCACATTAACAGTCCACCTAGTGGTTTTCTCTATATATACATATACAATAATCCCTTGAGATCTCACATATTTTTTTTCTGAATCTCTTTGATTCTTTTAATGTGCTTGATTCCTGGTAATAAATCGATATTAATTAATATCAAATTTTTTACCCTAATGTTTTAATTTGATATATATGTATATAGATGTGAGTGTGTGTGTATACACATACATCTTTTTAAAATCGCTTCCGTTTTTAAATCCAACAACTGATATGGAAGCGATAACTATAAATGATTTCAGCTGCACATTGCATTGAAGATATCACTGGCCATGTATAGGAATAAATACATACATACATACATGTATGTATACATACATACTTACATATATATATATATATATATATATATATATAAATGGATGCATATTTAGTATATTTAGAACGATATAAATAAATCAACTTAAGTATACCTGAAATTGTAAATGACGCAGGTGTATTTTTCATCTTCTCACTTAAGGAATTATATAGACCAGGGAAATTGCATTTTAGATGAATATATCTCTCTTCAGTTTATAATTTCAGGAATAGGATTACTCTGTTTGCTATTTTTCTTCGATAAATATCGTATGTATATCTGATTTATTAAATTTTATAAATTCTCCGGAAAGATATGCAGTAGGTGTTAGCTGGTCCGTATTTGAAATATTCAAATAAAATTTATTGACACATTAACAAATCTATCAAGACAGTATCATATTAATATTGTATTAACTAATCTGCATCAAATGTAATCATTTATCGTAAAAGCTAGAAAGAGCTAATGGCATCTGTACATTTTTAACAACTTTCATGAAACTGATTTCAATTTTAGATTTCAATCGGATAATTTCTTTTTTAGAATATTGAAAGATGTACTAACTCAAGAAGTCTAGCTCAGTGGAAATTGCGCTTTTGTTGGTTGTCAGTTGCATACATACATACATACATACATACATATCTATAGACACACACAAACACACACACACATACGCAAGTGTGTGTGTACGCATCTCCGAACCTTCCAATATATATATATATATATATCGTTTATCTATTAGCATACATAATACCAGTAACAAGGGAACGGAGTAAACACTAATAGTAATAGCACTGGCAATGACAACGATAGGAAAAAGGGAAATTAAAATAGTAATATTAACAACAATAACAATCACAATAAGAGAAAAATTGTGAAAACAAATACAAGGAACAACCTGTCTCAATAGAAAAACTTATTGAAATTGTAGAGACAAAAATGCACGTTCTTTGGCGAATGTGTGTTTGCATAGAAACATTATGTAAAATGAAGGACACACATATATATACATATGTAGATGCAACTAGTCTCACTTTCAAGAACTGCTGACGGAACCATGCAGTGTGATTTACGAAAAACTGCAAAATTCATGTACATCACTAGCAGACATTATATGGGATCTCGAACTGAAATGATACAATAATAGGCAAAACTATATAATGCACGCGCAAAAGGGTGTAATCTCTTCCTGGAAGAAACACTTGCAATAACATTATGTAGCGACAAAATAACCTGCTCGGAGATTAGTTTAACGAGTAATCATGGACTTAAAATCGCATTTCTAGAATTTAGAAAGAATATTCTTTTATTTTTATTCTTTTATTCTTTTACTAGTTTCTGTCATTTGACTGCGGGCGTGTTGGAGTACATCCTTTAGTCGAACAAATCGAACCCTGGACTTATTCTGTGTAAGCCTAGTACTTCACATACATATATATAGAGACATATATACAACGGGCTTCTTTCAATTCCCCCGTCTATCAAATCCACTCACAAGGCTTTGGTCAGCCCCAGGCTAGAGTAGAAGATACTTGCCCAAGGTGCCATGCAGTGGGAATGAACCCGGAACCATTGACAGTGAGTCCAGCGCGAGCCAAAGCAACAATAGCGGAAATATTCTGTTGTTCCATGACTTTCTGTTGTCGAATCAATTCGCTATTTACCTGAAAAATAAAGAAGCGAATTAGATTTTGTGTGTGTGTATGTATGTATGTATCTATGTATGTATGTATGTATGTATGTATGTATGTATGTTTGTATCTATCTATCTATCTATCTATCTATCTATCTATCTAAGTAGCTAGCTTGCTATCTAGATTTATATGTCTCTATGTATATACCCAATGAATGAACATGTGGGATTGTTTAATGGTGCGGGCAAATAAATTCTTTCGGTGTAACAGTATCTTTTATTTAGTGATAAAGCAACGACGATGGGAACCAAGAACATAAATTTAATTTTAGGAGTAGACAGGTAGACAAGTTGATATCCCGCTGGAGAAGTTGATCGCGCGTCGTTTGAAGAATAACTCTTACTTACAGACACAAGACCTGAGGAATTGTTCTATATTATATTTTGATAACATTAGTATCTTAGAGAGTTTATCTATCTTTATAAACACTGAGACATTTCTATGCTAAGAAAAGACTGAATATGAAGTTTTATTAATTTATGTCTTATACTTTTGATAATGTATATCTAGTGATTAATTTCGGTCTTTTTTATAACTTATAGTTTTGATTTATATTTCCATTAATTTATTTTGTATTCTTGACGACTTGTGTCTATTTATATCTACTATTTGTGTTTTATCAAGGGAACGATGAAAATAGAATACGGCTATGAAACAATGGGAAACTATACAGTAATGAGAGAGTATAGAGCTTTAAGAGCAGTGTTCTTAATGTCATTCATTTGAAAACGTGTTAGTACACAGCTATAGCGGAATCATATATATCTATATAATATGTATATGTGAAACACTCAGCAAATGACAGCAGATACTAATGCACAGAAACAATTGTTGTAATTTAAATTAAAGACTGTTCATTCCATCTACAAAACCGTATTGGACCATTGGTATGCACGTTATAAGGCTATTACGCAAATTATTGCTATTATTATTATTATTATTATTATTATTATTATTATTATTATTATTATTATTATTATTATTATTATTATTATTATATTTATATATATATGAGAAGTATTTGTATCCAGAAGACCCAAAGCGGCAAGAAACGCTATGTAAATGCTATGTAAGGACCGTACTTAAACTCTCGGTTTGATAATGATATGAGTGAGGAGTCTAATGCGGATCTTGTATCAACCTTCATATGTTAAATAAAATGAGACTACAAAGCCAAGATTGTGTGAAATTTTCAGGACATTTAATTAGCGAAAGTTAGTCTTGCAGCTGTTTCTGGGATATTAGGGATATATTTTCATCAGAGATGATGTGTGATGGTTAAATAGAGGGAAATATTAGAGTTCAATATGGGGTGTTTTTTGGAAAGGGAAGCAAATAAAGGATTAGGAGAATGAATGTAGAACTAAAATAAAAGTGTGTAAAAATGTTACAGTTGCTGTTCCATTATGCAAGGAAACTGGTATGTAGAAGTGGTAGAAATGCTTCCTGTCCGTGATATGTAAATTCGAATAGGAGTTCATATTTTGTCATCACAAATGGAAAGTGAGGAGACGTAGATTCTATATGATATTCATTCAAAGAGGTTTTGCGGTGTGAATGAAAATTTGAGAATGAATTGGTAATATTAAGTGGATAGAGAGGGGAGAAGAGATGTGTATGTTAAAATGAAGAGAGATGTCAAAGGAAAACGTAAGAAAAGAAGAAGGAAAGAACGAGCAATGTAAACAAGAAGAGAAAGTGAAAAAGTGTAAGAATTGAAAAACGGAGTGTTAGTTGTTCAAAATATTATGGGCGGATGGGAGAGGAGATGGAGAGGGGTAGGAAAATATAAGAACGTAAGTAATGAATATATATGAGGTGTGTAAGTTGGAATGATATGTTAGAATGGCATTAAGGGATGGGTACAGAAAGAGGTACCACCTAATCTACACTTTCTTCCCTAACCCCACCTCCCAACCTGGCTTGTTACTCTGTTCCCACCCACACTGCTGCACTTGCCCCTACCTCTCCAGCACCACCATCGTCACAGGCACCCATCATCATCCCTATCATATCACCGACTCTATCAACGTCATTTACTGCATCTCTTGCTCTTTCTGCCACTTCTCTGTACATCGGTCAAACGGGACGCCACTTGGCTGACCGGTTCGCGAAGCACCTCCGAGACATTAGACTTGGCAGTGACATTCCGGTCTGGCGCCATTTCCGATCTACCGGTCATTTACTACAACACCTATTTGTATTCGGATTGTCATTGCACAGAGACACCCACCTTAACCGTGAACAGGAATTAATCTTCCCTGTTTTCTCCTTTGCGACATATGGGCTCAACTCTGCTCACTTCCCTCCTATCCTCTCTTCATCAGACACCTACTTCCTCTCTTCACTCCTACCCACCTTCTCTCCTCATTGATACATCTCCCCCAAACCTTCCCCCCACCTCGCACCACCATCCCACTAACAGGTGAACATTTCCATCAAGCCGCCATGCTTGATCGCTAAATCCACAACGTTTAATTCTCTCCTTGTTTATTTTCTCTTATTCCTTTCTGCTGAAGAGCGTAGGCTCGAAGCGTGAAAGACGATCTCATAGTTAAGAGTTTTCATACTTGTTAAAAAACGGTGACATAAAAGTAAACGTCATGCGGTGTGTACGGTATGAAAAGGTAATCCTAGTAAACATGGTCAGTAATGGACTAGCAATTAAGCGTGTGTGTATATATATATATATATATATATATATATATATATATATATATATACACACATATATACATACATACACATATACTGTGTTCCTGTTTCCGTTTGTGTATTGTTCTCCTCTCAATGTCCCTGCATATACGTGAGTCAATTTATGCCTGTTTGTCTCGTTCTCGTATAGAATTACATAATTTAATATTCAGAATTAAGGTCGAACTAAGCCTTGGTAGATCATCCAACGTTTGACAACATTAATATTTGCGTAAGCATAATAACTTATTCCTGGTGCTGATTGCTTCACATATAATTCTTGAGTATTAAAAATGAATTTTCCCACCTGCTTTTTGAAAATGAGTTCTTATTACCTGATGTGTCATTACAATTTCAGAAGTAGCCTTTGAAAAGATTGAGCTACAGCACCAGATGCCATTTTAGTGCGATATATTGACAAGAGATTCAAACATTAAAGGTTTTTCTAAAATGAATGATTGGAATTTTGGAATATTCATGATTGAGTGGTAATTCAGGGAGTGGTAAGTGTTAGTCATGGGTAACTTACGCGGTTGATCAGATATGAGGTAGATTAAAAATAGATTACATATTTATATATCTTCATACGTGTCAAATACATTTTACTTTGCAAATTAGAGTTTTATAGCATAGTCTGTATTCTTTTCAAGCGAAAATAGGACACTCGACATATCTATCTATCTATCTATCTATCTATCTATCTATCTATCTATCTATCTATCTATCCATCTATCTATGTGTCTGTCTGTCTGTCTGTCTGTCTATCTACCTATCTACCGATCGGTCACATTTTTATGCACCTATTTTCCTCATCTCACACTGATATCAATTACACTTGTATTTATATAGAAATTATATATACGAGTCTAAATGTTCGTGTCAACTATACTTTCACAGTGTAGAATAAACACTATATTAATAACTGTAAATATTTTATGGTTCATCAATTAGCCGTTCATATAATTAGTCTGGCATTATTTAGAAAGTGGCAAATTGTATTGGGATGCAATTACTTTGCTAGCACTTCTTTTTAGGTCTATCGATATGTTCTTAACTGTATATAAGACGAAAGGGAACCTTTGATTATGGTTAGAAAATGTGTGATACTCATTCGAAACTGATTACTTGTTAACATCCACCCAGGGAGATCGTTTATTTAGATTCTGAAATTAAATCTGACATTAACAGTAGACGTTGGTCATGCAAAGCAGATACAACGGAGACATTTAATTCATAAAACACCGAAAGACCAACTCCTTTTAAAGATACCAACTGTTTCTACTACAAGAATTTATAATAATTGAGCGGAAAACTATACGAATTGAATGTAATGAAAGTGTAGCCTAAAGGCTGATACGGCTATAGAATAAGCAATGTCAGCCTTTTACAGAGTAATGGCGATGTGTTTGTGGGATTCTTGTTCGTTTAACTGTAAAAAATGAATAAAATGATATTGATTTTAAGAACATTACTTTCGAAAAGACGGCAAGTAAACTCAGGAATTTCTTACGCAGGAATTTGATGTCTATAACTCAACAAGGAAATTACATAGCACCAATACTTTCTACTTCATTACAGTTATTCTCTTTCTATATTCTGACGCTGGTTTCCGTTACCAGCATTTTTTATGAACGTTAGCGTAAGTGAGGTAAATATGGAGATGTGAAATGAGATAACATGATTAATAGAAATCTTTAATCAAAATTAAATATGACTTTTTTCTAGAAACCAGTGACAAAAATTTGCTGAATATAGCACGCTGCTTGCCTCATTCTAGTCAACAATATTGTTTAATCACAACCGACGAATACTTCTACCTTAAATATATTGGACAAGAAAATTGAATTACTCTTTCAACGTTAGAAAATATTTAGTTTCAAATAATGCATTGATATCTTGGCATATTTGTATATTGATCAGCATGTAAGAAAATGGTTTCAACATTTACTTTCGAAATGATTCAAAACTTATACTCAAACGTTGATATACATGTCATTCAATTTAGGAGTCGTACTAAATAAAGTGCCGATATATACAAGGTTTTCCTGAAAGATTTACCTATGTTTAAAACTTTGCATATGTCTTTTGTTGATGTGCCTATTGCTTCATTTGTCTATAACAGGTTTGTAAACAAACATGTCGTCCAAAGCATGGGGTGAGTAACAAGGACACAACAAAAGAGTAGAATGTGTGCTGTATAACCGTGTTCAATATGTGGAAACGATATATGGAGTCTGCTACTATCTCTAGCAATCCAAAATTCCTGGTAAGAAACGGTCAATACGTACCAAAGAAACTGTTGAAGCTGTGAAGAAGTGAGTGAATCGTAATTCCAGCAGAAGTGCAAGAAAAACTGCAAAAGCTCTTGATATTTGGAAATCACCAATGCACAGGAATTTTAAAGAGGATTGAACGCTAAACGCATACAAGAAACAATCCCGGCAATTAATTTCAGCAGCTTCCAAGAAGTAATGGCTCGACAGGAGTAAAACCATGTTAGATGAAATGATGCGCGTCGCTAACAAGCGTCGAACTGGTCCGACGAGATCTTCACAGGATTTAAGCACGTAATGCAGGAGACTTGCTCGAAGGTAGCAGGAGTCATTTACGCCATCAACAGCCAGCTTCACTGATCGCGTGGGCAACAGTTGCATCTGATGGGTCCAAGTCTCTCTTGATCTTCATCGATGCTGGCGTCAACGTCAAGAGTGAAGTTTATGTGGAAATGTTGGCTGAAAAAAGTGTGAGCCTGGGGCATATAAACCGTTGGTGACCATTACATCTTCCCTCCAGACAGGGCTCCAGCCCATACATCCAATTTGACACAAGTAGTCTAAAAAGCATTTCAACGATTTTTGGGACAATATGATATGGCCTCCCCTAAATCCAGACATCATTCCCATGAACTTTGCTATCTGGTGTATCTTAGAGAGTAATATTTCTGTTTGCTTGCTTTCAAATGTGTCAGACCTGAAGAAAGTCTTTCTGTTGTCATGGGCCAGGTTGGATGAAGAGATTGTACGGCGCTCATGTAACTCAGTGACCACTCGTTTGCAAGCTACAGCCCAGGCGAATGGCGGTCATTTTGAAATTTGATTGCTTCAATGGATTGACAATTTATATTAGAATGTAGGTGCCAAATTTCATTATCATACCTTAAGTTTATTTTGAATAATTAAGAAATATAAATAGTTAAATCTTTCTGGGACATCCTGTATGTATATATATATATATATATATATATGTATATTATATGTGTGTGTGTGTGTGTGTGTGTGTGTGTGTGTGTGTTTGTTTGTGCGTATATACAGAGAGAGAGAGAGAGAGAGTGTTGGACTCAACATGTAAGATTGTGGTTTTGAAAGCTGGACCGGGTGACCCGCTGTGTTATTGAACAAAATACTTCATTTCACGTTGCTCCACTTACCTAGCAAAAAAGAGCAATCGTGCAATGGACCGGCCTCTTGTCGAGGTCGGGAATATATACTCTATGGAAACCGGAAAACCGGCCCTGCGAAGCTATATGGCTCTCGAAGGGTCTTTATATACACACACACGTACGTACATATATGTATATATATATATATATATATATATGAGTGTGTGTGTGTGTGTCTCTGTGTGTGCAGAATTTAGGTTAGTTAAAATATGCTTGTCACATATTGCAACCACTAAAAGACAAATTCACTGCAGTTACCGTGGAAAAAATTCCTCTCATGATAAAAAAAAGGTGTGAAAACACCCAGTTTATTCAGTGTGGCCATCTGTTAGGAATTCCAGACATCGATGTTTCGAATTTATTGAGAACTTTTTCTCCACGGTATCTTCAGTGTATTTGCCTTTTAGTATTTGGAATATATATATATATATATATATATATATATATATATATATATATATATATATAGTATACTGTTCCGTGATGGGGTAAGATCAAATAAAGAAGTATTCCATCTCGTGAGAGATAATTATTATTTTATGAACACTACACATGTTTTTTATCTGCTACTATAAGTTTCATTTGATTCTTTTGTCTCACATTCTGTAACCTCATCAGTGACTTTCTGTTCATTGTTTTTCCTCCTCTTTTCCTTAGTCTCGTCCTGTTTATTTCATTTTGTTATTCAACGATATGTATCCAATTCTGCACATGTGTCTGTGTCTGTATCTGTATCTGTGTGTATGGTTGTGTGTTTGGTATATGTATATGTATCTTGTATGCGTGTATCCAGGTTTGTATATTACAACTATTTCTATGTGTATTTTCTATTTATTCATTCATTTTTCTTATTCCGTCAGGTTGCGGGGTGTTGTGGATTGAGGTGCGTGCTATTATTCCATTTACGCTTTCTGTTGAAGTTTGGTCTATTTTCTATTATTTGTGTGGCTTCCACAATTTGTCTGAGCGTCGTGCCTGTTCTAAGTGTCGATAACTTCCTAACATCTCTGTTCTTTACGGATCCCCTACGTTCTTGTTTAGCGCATTGGTATAGCAATGACAAGCTTTCCTCCTCTTTGAGCTTCCACCAATGTTCACTATAGACGACATTCCCTAGAGCTGCAGTTTATGTTTGGGCTTACTCTACACACACACCACCAGAATTGGGGATTCTTTCAAATGAGTATGTTCTACAAATTCAGGAGTCCTCATGTGACAAAGCGTACCTAAGCAAATGCAATCTTTGCTACTTCTGTCCCAGTAGGCCAAGTAGATTTAGACTTACTATCACCTCACTTGCCAAGAAGACTCCTATAGAAAGATGGAACGGGTGGAACAGAGACATGCGGATCCCCGAAGACCATGATTATGTGAGATAAAATGGTCAGGTATGCAGTAGGTGTGAGAACCATTTGCCTATTCAAGGATTTGTTTATTGATATGCTCGAGTCTCAATGATTCCATGAAATAAATAACTAGCAAGACTGTTTGAAAATCTAGTAAATTTGAGTAAAATGGATAGTGTTTTCATATGAGTTATAATTTTAAAATAGAATTCGGAGACACATGAATACTTTTATTTCTCCCAGACAATTTTTCGTGTTATTCTAGGATTGATAATCTTGATCAGCGTGTTTAGATAGCATTTTGAGAATATATGTTGGCAGCCGGAGCTAAATAGGATTTATAATTTTTAAACGTCTGTCTCGTATAGATACATATTAATAGAGTAGATGGATATAAATGTGTCATTGATGGATTGATGTTGTAATCTAAAATATTTTAAAATATATGAAACAAGTGTGTATAGTATTAATACTTGATTCTGAGTTGGAATGAATGACTTTTATCAAAAATAGAAACAATAAACAATAAACATTCGGAAACAATAAACATAAGAAAAATGTCAACGTTTTTTGCCGTCATAAATTTGCGTGAAATACAAGAATGTATTTCACTGGTCAAAAAAATGGAAGATTCAAAGGAAAGGATATGAAAACAACCTGTTTGTCACATAAATGTTTAAGTTTGTTAAACCTTATCAAACAAATTCGGGTGAATATCTGTATTCCAGAGTAATGGAATAGAAAATCTTTTAACCAGATTTATTATAGGGGTATCATATAAAATTGATTGTTTGGGCAATTAAGGGCTGGGTGCTACTAAGGGCATTAAATGATATGTACTTTTATGGGAGTGTGGTTTACATATATAAGAATTTAGTGCTAAAGAATGAAAAGCAAAGAATAAAAACACGTGCAAATAAACAAAATCCCACTTGTATGTTCGTCAAGGTTTGGTACGAAACGTGTGTACTTGTACTTTGGTCTACTAACGCAGTTTGAATATTTATATATATCTGGTAGCGATATCCTGCATTTAGAATGTAAGTACGATAATATGACGTTCATACCTTATTTTACCAAGGGTGTATCTGTTGTATAAATAGGAGATGCTGTTGATAGACTTGGATTAAAGAGAGCTTGACTCATTCCTACATTCAATAAGAAAGCCAATTCTTGCTTCCACGCGATTGCCCAACACGACAGAAATAAAAATAAAATCTTCCTACCTCTACACACGATACCATACAGCCCAATCAAGGATGGGATGGTTATATTTTTAACATTGCCTTTGATCCTAGGTTTGTCTAATCTCGTCTGTGCTGGAGCCAAACAACATCTACTAAAGCACAAAAACAATGACTAGATGGATCATTCCTTGGTATAGAGAAAAACTACCACCTCAGCGTGTCTATTCCTCTAAACAATTTGAAATAGAATTGAGATAAGAAAATCCATTTGATATAACGAATTCAAATTCTACAGGTAATCCTATATTTTCTTACATAAATTATCAAACACAGCTATTAATTTTCGTCATAGGGATATACTGATTTTCAATGCCTTTAATTCTCTTGAATGAAGCAAATCATGAAAGAATAGAATTACGAGAGTTAACTGTCACTCATGAATAGTCCTTTGAACATCTCCAATAATAAACTTTCGGATATATTTCAGAAAACATACAAATATATATTGATTAATGAAAGCAAAATCTTTGAAGATATTACATTATAGAAAGATAAAAGTTTGTTTATGAATTTCTAAGTTTGTTTGAATTTTGAATGATAAAGTATTTACGCAAATAGAAATGCTTATATGAATCGGTATATTGACGTCAATACCATGCCCGATGACATTGGATTAACTACGGACAGAACAAACAGCCTCTGTTGAAAGGATTTGATAAGGTTTAGAAATTTGTCATGTTACTGAAATCTGTTTAAAGTCAGATTTCTTTGTACCTCAAACAGAAATTTTAATTGAAGAGAGGTTTGCACATATAAAGGACATAAAATACAACAACGGAAAACAGTGATTCAAATTATGGAAATCAACCTTCTCACGCTAATAAAAGCGGATAAGACATTTGTAAGTATCAGAGAAGTGATCCTGTCGCGGGAGTTGAATTGTGCACTTGTCACATGACGAGAGACGCAAGACAATAATGATACAAAATACGCGCGCGCGCGTACGAACATATACACACATGTCTATATGTGTATATATATATGTATATATACACGCATATATATATATCTTTACAAATATACAAACACAGATATATGTATGCGTGCGTAGATGGTATGTGCGCAGGCACACACACCACACGCGCATATATGGACTGATACGTGCATATGTGCGTCTATAAGTGCATGTAAATGTGTTAATGTCTGTACGTATTAACATACACACATGCGCGCACACTGAAATACATGCTTGCACATATAGATACACATACACACAGACATATATGAAAATCTATTTGTATTCACGTGAGCAAAATCAATACACTCGAAATAATGTTTGAAACAACATATTTTATGCGTATCCGAATCCAATATTTTGAGTGCAGTTGCTTTACTCTGAATAAGGGAATAGTTGCTGCAGGCAGTAACGAAAACAATATTGGTAACTCCTCCCTGCAAAAAAGGATCGTACGGGTCGCAGAGGTACATTCCCATGAAACAGGGTCAAAATATAAATTAGCCGAGCTGAAGTTGGTAACACCGACGCAATTGTCAATATAATGACCGCACAGACCTGGGATGTGTGAACTTAGAAAAGAAAACAATATGCTCCTAAGTGTGACACACACATGTAGAAATGATAAATTTAAAGGAAGTTAATTTTGCAAAGACAAAAAAGAAAAAAGATCAATTCTGGAAATAATTAAGGAGAAAGGTTATAGTTTATTAATTATTTGGGATAAATGGAAATGAATTAATTATGGCAATCTTCGTATCTTGTCTGTGGATGATTAGATTAGGAGAGTAATTGTGTGACAAAAGTACACATTTGAATTCAAAATGTAACAGTTAATCTCTATTGCAACTCATATATAGATAATATGAAAAAAATGAAATATGAAAAAAATGTTTATTGATAATAATAGACTCCAAAAACGAAGTCACATGATCAATTCTGCAATGTATACTAATGATGATCTAATCGAGTCATGCATTAAGGGAACATAAGTGTTATGATGATATAATGACCATTTGAGCCCAAAAGTGCTTGAGTGGAAGGTAAAACCCAGTCGTCGATTGCATATAATTCTATATTGAGCTTGTGCATATTAATGAGATGTGTTTCATTAATTGAAAGAACCTAAATTACAGAGTTCCCTCTTCATAATCTGAATATATTGACCTGCTCAGTGAAGATGTTTAAACAAAGAAACTTTTCAGTAAAGGTGTCCATTACACGTGAAAAAAGGACTATACAGAAACATTCGATTCACGACGGGTTGATTGCGTGTAAAGTCCGTAATTTATTGGTTCAATATACAATCTCTTTAAACGTGAATGTATATTTCTCTTCATCATCAGAATAGAAATGATAGATTCGATAGAATTTTAATCAGTATGGCGGTTTGGTTGGGAGAGAAGTTATCTATGATGTTTTGCTATCGCGTATTTTTTTGCATAGTTAGTTTTTGCGTTTAGACGTCGACTTTGTTACTCGTACGTAGATTTCAAGTACTATTCAAACGGTTATAGCCTTCAAGTATCATTCAAACGGGTTTGTAACAGACGTGTGCTTAAGTTTGTAAAGTTGATTATCCAAACAAGAAAACATTTTTTATTCTGTGCGTTACGTTTGCTTAGAAAAACCATTGAACTGGGCGTTCTATGCTTTTACTTTCGCAGCCATGCACCATATGGTTGTTGATTTGTTACTTCATTTCTTGGAAAATGAATTCAGCAGAGAAATAAAGATCGAAATGAATATGTACGCTTCTGTATCTGTTTTTGAGTGAGTTTCGGGTGGCCCATTATAACCATTTTTTGTGGAGTAATTACTTTTACATCAATAGAAAGATCTATTTCATAATACCAATTCCATAAATTACAAACGCACGCACACACACACACACACACACACACACACACACACAGAGCATGCGACGGGAGAATTGTCGCCGTTTCATATTTTTAATTTCATGCACGTGCATTGTTTGTTTTTGATTTTATCGACAACACAGTGTGGTACGGTAAGTTAGAAACCGTCTGTGAGAAAAACAACACCGTGACGCAACTCACTTTGCAGAAATTTGGAAACAATTTGCTGTACTCTTTGGAATTCGACATGTACCGAGAATAATAAAAATCAAATATCAAGTCAACAACCTGGTGTTTGGAGTGATCAATCATGATGGTGACGTTATGCATCCATTCATCTTCCCACACGGCTTCCGACTCAACACGGAGGCCTACATCAAATGCCTGAAAGTGGTAATGTTGCCGTGGTTCAAGAGGGTGGCAGCTTGAAGACCCTATATCTGGCAACAGGACTCTGCATCATGCCACACAAACAAAAGAACCCAGTCATGGCTGTCAGATAATTTCTGCGACCGCATCCCCCTTGATATCGGGCCACCTAACTTTCCATACGGCTTGATTATTATATGTAGGGTCCAGTTGAGTGAGAGACCAAAAAAAAAAAAAAGAAACTCTACCGAAGATGAACTGAAGGAAAGGATTATGGTAGCATTCACCAACGTCAACAGAGACCGTCCGGAAGAGTTGCTGGAGATTCCGAAGAAGTCTGGAGGCCCTGGTAGGCCAATGGCAATTTTATTGAATAAATTTATCTCTTTAGTATTTGAAGATATTTTCATGTAATTTTGGTAAATATATATGTTAGAAATTTCGTTTTCGCGTTATTCAGACAACTGTTTATTCATCACACCCTGTACGCATGACACTCCGGTCACGCCGTAGCATCACAATGATTTTGTACATATCATTCTCCTTTAGCTGTATACTTCAGGTAATGGATTTTCATATCACCAATCCTGCATGTACTTTTTTCCATGTTCTTGGCCAGTTTAATGCATGAGGCTGTCTATATATACATATAAAAGTTACTCCTTTGTCTCGCTGATAGCGTAGTATTTTGGAACACTCTACTCTATGTATGTATGTATGTATGTATGTATGTATGTATGTATGCGCGTGCGTGTGTGTGTAAATATATATTTACATAGATAGTTATATACATATACAATTTACAGATGCGTGTATATATATATATATATATATATATATATATATATATATATATATATATATATATATATGTATATATATATATATATATATGTAGATATACAGATGTATGTGTGTATGCGTGTATTTAAAACTTTTACAGAATTCTAACTGAGCAGCGTTCACGCAGCAGCAAATAAACACTCACTCTTATAATGACAGACAGCAAAAGGAAAGAACTTTCATCAGTTTTGAAGATGGTTTACATATGTATTGAAGCGTGAAAAATAGTAAGACCTCTTCATTATAAAGTCAGTAATATGAAATGTTGCTATTGATTTTGAATATATTCGCAAAACTGGTTGGAAATATGGTAGAATCAATGCTATTATGTATGTAAAATATCGATCCTTGATAGAAATTCTGAATTATGTATGTTATTACAGAGCAAAGCTACATTATTAAAATATGCTTTAGTTGTTATCACAGTCAGCTGGGAATTTCTACAGTACACCAAATCTTCCATTTTTCATATATTGTAAAACATAGACAACAGCCGATCGAATAATTTGAAATAACGATTTCTTTTTCTTTCATAGGCATGAAACTCTGGTTTGATAGTGGAAATGACATATGGAAAATTATAACGGACACATATTTCTCAAGAAGAGTGTTTCTCTATGTGAAAGAAAATACAAACTATTCCTTTCTCAAACACTCGTTCTATTACGTTCTCTGTTGACAGGATTTTGTGCATATGGGAGCCTGTCAGTGGTTGAAAGGTGAACATGTTCTCTTCGCAAAGACCGTTTCGACCTGGATACAATAATGAAGAATGTTTGGCAAATATGTACAATGACCCAGAGGCGATCCATTCACTCGTGAGTGAGATTAGGTACATGAAAAACCTATGGAAGCCAATTATCACAGTTTGTGTTACAGCATACTGCCAGAGAATTACGTTAATAAAATAACTAGGAATTGAATAATTAGTCATTACTATGTTAATTCGAGACGCAGTTTAGTTCATTGAAAAACTGGACAGTACTTTTCGCATGACGTAGCACTAGCACTAAGTCTACCAGATCCACCGCATCCACCACCACCACCACTACCACCACCAACACACCCACAGCAACAGCAACAGCAATAACTTAGCTGCATTTCATTAGTCTATGTTCTCAGCTCCAATTCTGCCGAGGCTGAGTTATTTTATTGTGCCAACAAACTCTAGCTTTATTATTACTCCTACAGTTCACTGAAGGTATATCGATACTCGCACACTTATACTCCATACACAAAGAGGAAAAGACACAAATCTTTTCGAATGTCTCTCTCTGTCTGGCTGTATCTCTGTCTCTGTCACTCTGTTTCTTTCTCTCTCTCTCTCTCTCTCTCTCTCTATCTATCTATCTCTCTGTTTCTTTTTCTGGATATATTCTTTTCTTCTTTCATTTCTTTCAGTCCTTTGACTGCGGCCATGCTGGAGCACCGCCTTTAGTCGAGCCAATCGTCCCCAGGACTTATTCTTTGTAAGCCTATGGTACTTATAACATCGGTCTCTTTTGCCTATAGCCAGGTTACGGGGACCTAAACACACCGAGACCAGTTGTCAAGCGATGATGGGGGACAAACACACACACACACACTCACACACACACACAAACACACACACACACACACATATATATGACTGGATTTCAGTTTCCCTCTACCAAATCCACTCACAAGATTTCGGTCGGCCCGAGGCTATAGTAGAAGACACTTGCCAAAGGTGCCATGCAGTGGGACTGAACTCGGAACCATGTGGTTGAGAAGCAAATTTCTTACCACAAAGCCACGCGCTTATCACGTGGGTCTGCATGTGGGTTTGTCTATAATTGTCTGTATGTATATATGAATGCATGGATGAATGTATGTATCTATGTAAGTGTGTGTATGTATATATGTATGTGTGTGCATGTCTGTATGTATGTATGTGTGTATGTGCATGTCAGTATGTATGTAGGTATATTTGCATTGACGTGTGCTGCATATAAATGAAAGCTGCGTGAAATTCCGCTGTGTGGTCAAGTGTATAATGGATAACGACATATTTCCCTCGTAATAATGTGTGCACGAGCAATATTATACAAGAACAGTGAAATGACATTTTGAATAAAATCAGAGATTACACTGGGTGAAATGCTGAAGAATAAAATATGGAGAAATGTATTTATAGCCAAATGATTCCTTTTAATGGCAATGTTATCACTCTTCTTGAATTTAACATTTACAACTGGTCCTTTTAAGATTAAAGACAGGGGACCTTTTAGATATACACTATTATGTCCGACATTCATTTCATGAAAGTAAAGAAAAAAAATCAATCCTATTCTGTGCGAAACAGAAAGCAGTCAATTTTCAACAAACTGAATCGATTGAAGGAAAGGAAACTAAAAAAAAAGAAAAAGAAAAATATAAATACGATATGATCGACAGATTTTGAAGATAAATCCGATGAATGTAAACACATGAGGATGTCAAGCGTCAATAGATTATGTGAAGATACATATTGCAACATCACACAATAGTCACAGCACAAACATTCACAATAGAATTAAAGCTAAATAAAATAGACTAAACATATGTGTAGTAGAAAAATATGTGGGTCTGTTGTGCTATTACAGGCAAATACATAATTACATATACATATACACACATACATATTTATATACATACACTTAGACATACATTCTCACGCAAGTGGACACAAATATGAACAAATATAGGTTGCCGTATTAAGTATTAACTTGAGGCAGACTGTTCACCGACATTCAACTACAAAATTGTTTACCGTGATATACACCACAAGGAAAGTGAATTAACAAAACTTTATTTGTACAAGTAAATAGAATGAGTCATTTCAAGAAGGAAAAGTCATTGACATATAAGCATAATTCCAGCTTTCACATATGGATATTAGTTTGGGGAATTTCGATATTTATATGTGTGTGTGTATGTGCATGTGTGTGTATGCGTGTGAGTGTGTGTATGTGCCTGTGTGTGCGCGTGTGTACCTGTGTGAGTGTTCGTGTATGTTGATGTGTGTGCGTGTGTATGTGTGTGTACATATGTGTGTATACAGACACGCAAGGAATATAACGAAAGATGTGGTACAATGGAATGACAAAGCAATTTACCGAAAAAAACCCCAGAAAAAATGCAAACATAAGACGCAAAAGCGTTCAGCCCTCATCAGTTGTCGGTGGTGTCTGGAATATAAGCGACAAGTGCATGGAGGAGTGAACAAGGACAAAAAATAATAATAATGTGAGAAATACAAGAGAAAAGGTAAGGTCTATGGCCTCCAAATCTTCTTCACTAGCTCCAGTGAGAAGAGCAAATGGAAATTTTCTTTTGACTGACACCGCTTCTATTCATAAGCGCTGGGTAGAACAGTGTGCAGTGAAGTGAAAACTTTTCAGGAGGCCAGGATAACACATGGAAGACTCAAGACAGACTTAAAGAAGAATGTTGCGAACGAGAAGCTGAATCTCGGTGAACTTATTCTGCGCACAGCTTGTGACAGACCAAGCCTTTCTTTTGTTGGGCTCAAATCTCGTTTACAGACCCATGAAAAACGAACATCCACAAAACCACTCTGTCTATGTGTGTGTACACATTTCAATGCCGTGTATGCCATAAGGTTTGTAAATCTAATGGAAACCTCAAAAAACATTTAAGATCCACAAACGTCATAGCTTAAGTGCAGCTCTTAGTGGTCCAAATCAGATATCCAATCTATATGGGTGTCTTTTCAATACATTGTCTGGTTCAAAAAGCCATTGTAGACGATATGATGTTCATCAGACTCTGAATGAGAGGTAGACAATGACCATATATATATATATATATATATATATATATATATATATATATATATATATATATATATATATATATATATATATATATATATATATATATATATATATAGATATATATGTACATGTATATGTATATGTATATATATACATGTATATCTATATCTATATCTATACCTATATATATATATATATATATATATATATATATATATATATATATATATATATATATATATATATATATATATATATATATATATATATGTAATTACTGAGAGTAGGCAGATGGTGACCTTTACATAGCAAAATACAAAAAAATAAGCGAAACAGAGATGCGCAACTGAGTTGAAGGCCGATTTACTTCTGCCTTTTTTTTAGCTCGTAAAGAAAACGTTGTTGTAGAAGCGTACTCACCACGTGTATTGCAGAATTACTATGCGTAGCTTCGATACTGAGATTGAAAGGAAAGGCGAATTATGCCAATCTAATATAAATAAAATTTGTATTTTATGCATAGTAATCAGAGTAACCTTCATAATTTTATTGAATTAGGTGCATATTGTGCCATAAAAGTAAAATGTTTCTATCGATCTATTTTATTCATGGCAGGCACTGCCTAACTTGTATACCTAGGCGGCACGTTCCTGTTATCTTTGTATGTACATAACTATGTATCTATATGTTTCTGGATGTAACGAATTCTATATACTTAATTGTTTCCACAATAAATATGCACTTTATTTAAATGGCTCTGGGGAAGCTATATGTCACACGAGCAATGTATCTATTCGTAGAAACCACTGTAAACCAAATTAGATGATTACATATTGCTTGTTCTTTTGTCAACCACTATATATATATATATATATATATATATATATATATATATATGGTCAATATTAAATTTTAACACATTTGAAAGATATCTAGTCTAAAATCAATGCTAGACTAAAAACACTATTGCTTTATGTCTGTCCTTTTTCAAAAATTTCGGCCATCCTCTACCCCTACTTCTAGTGAGTCACCCCGACCACTATCCTTTCCTTACTTCTCTTCACCCCTTTGTAATCTACCTTCCAGCTTTTCTCTATTCTACTTGCATCTTCCCATCTTTTCCTTTGTTCTCCAAGCACTTAACTTCCTTCATTGTTATACACACACACACACACACACACACACGCATGATTATAGGTACATTACTGAGAAGTTTACTCAATTGGTCTATTGATCAGTTGAGAAAGATTGAACGACCTAAAAGAAATTAATGCTACTTTCGTCCGAGACATTTCTCGTTATAACAAAGCAGGACGCTGAAGAAATGGTGAGTGCATGGGGGAGGGATGAAAAAATGTAAAGATGCAAGTAGAATAGATAGAAAAGGAAGGCAGGTTACAAAAAGGTGAAAAGAAATAAGAAAAGGATAGAGGAAGGGTTCACTTAATAGAAGCAGGCGTATTGGACACAATTTTGGTAAAGGTCATCATAAAGCATTAGGGTTTGTAGTCAGGTAAACACACATTACCGTATTAGCATTGTTCATATTTTAGATATTTTCCAACAGTTATATTGAAATTTGATAAGGGCTCTTTGCACACATGGTCAACCTAAAACTTTAATATCTGGTGATTGTTGCTATGAAGCATAATAGGGAGATTATATCAGAAGAGGAAGGAATATCAGTAGTAATCCGTTATATACATATATATATATATATATATATACACATAGGTATACGTACATACATGTATACGTATATTATATATGCATATGTGGGTACAGGACGTAACGAAACGGGTACCAACATTCTTTTTGTTGTACACGTTTTGAGACGTCCTGTGCACACATATGCATATGTGTATATATTGTATATATATATATATATATATATATATATATATATATATATATATATATATATATGAATAAAAATAAATAAAAATATAAAAAAGAGTTTTGTATGATCGTGTATAGAGGAATATACTATTTAAAGAGTTCCAACTCTGTCTGTTTATTATGTTTTATTTATATTCTTATAAAATTAATGTGGGATATAGAATATGGAATATATAATATAAATAGTAAAATGAAATGAAGTATTGAATGTCTAATTGAATATATCAAATATTGAGTATAAAATATATAAGGACTAGTGTACATCCCTGCCTCATGGCAGTCATCAAGAGAGAGAAGGGGTGTGCTGTCATATATATATATATATATATATATATATATATATATATATATATATATATATATATATACATAAATATGCATACATCTTTGTGTGTGTGTATAAGAGAGATAGTGAATGCAACTTAAGCATCACTCTTTCTCTCTGTCACACACAAATACACACGTACATAAATGTATACAAACGTACTTACAAAAACAATCGCGTGTGTGTGTGACTGACTTGTGTGTGTGTGGGGGGGGTGAGAGGGTCAGAGAGAATATTGCGAGCAATGAATGAAATAAACATGAAATCATAAAGCCATATGAATAAAAGCTCTTGTACGGAATGTTTAAATTCGTGAACTTAATAAATATTTCTTTCAGTAATTTATCGTAGTTGTTTGTAAATAGAAAACTAAAACTTGAAATGAAAACGTCAATATAAGCAGTGAAGCTTTTTGCCGTTGCTACATCAATACCGGAAGTTGACATTCCGAAACCTTTTTTAAAGTAATAAATACTAAAGCAATATTATTTATTTTTAATAAAAGATTCAAATGAAGAGCGTATTATTTGTCCGAGGTCAAATTATTCAGGCATCACAAGCATGGAAGCAATTGGTGAATCCGTTTACGCGTGGAAACGAATACACGGACATCTCTGTTTTATATATAAGATATACATACATGGATGGACACACACACACAAACACACACACAAACCCACACACAAACACACACACAAACACACACACACACGCACACACACACACATATATATATACATATACGTACATATATTTAGTAATATACACAAACACATACACACACAAGTCAATCCAATTTAATAATATACAAGTTGGAAATTTCCCTAAGCCTTAATTTATTGTTATGTAATGACAATCAACGATTTCACCCGGTACAGGAGCCCTCTGTTGATGAAAGTTAGCCATACATTTACACATGTATGCACAAGTCTAGGTAATGGTTTTGCTTTTTAGTAAAAGTAGTACTTGTCTGTACATGCAAATTCTTCTGTACATGCAAATTCTCCATGCCGCCGACGTTTGTCTAAAGAAAATTCTGTCAATTTCTTGGCGATGTTGTTTGCCGTGACTGTCAGAACATTGACAGCCTTATTTCACTTAGTATCTCAGTGGACAGTTAGTTTCGCGGTGCTGCCATAATCAAATTCATTGCAGGTGTCTGAA
This sequence comes from Octopus bimaculoides, assembly GCF_046866305.1. Classification (NCBI taxonomy): domain Eukaryota; kingdom Metazoa; phylum Mollusca; class Cephalopoda; order Octopoda; family Octopodidae; genus Octopus; species Octopus bimaculoides. Next base: position 64,744,372 of record NC_142931.1, on the reverse strand, counting down.
AATACAAGGTAGAAATATTAACTAAACTGAAATAAATACACTACGAAAGGAAACCACACTGCAAACTAACTACATCAGTAAATAACTACAAATTTGCTAAAGTATTTTTGTTAAATACATACTGATAAATATTCAGATGATTGTCCTCAACTGATTCATTGAAAAGTACCATTAATGTCAGAAGAAAATTAGATGCATTTAGATTAAAATTATCTTTAGAAATACTAATGACGCCTGCTACTTTGTCTTTGCACTTCAATCTCATTGGTCATCTCTTGTACTGGCGGTAAAGATCTGATAAATAACTCTGTACAGTCTACAATTACGATATAATTACGTGTTAGCTATATTTATCTATAATTATCTATATGTATGACTGTCTGTCTATAAATGCTTATATTTACTTACTTAAATAGCCTTGTTATCTATAGACATGTGTGTTTTTATATGCATATATATATATATATATATATATATATATATATATGCACGAATATATATATATATGCACATATATATATATATATATATATATTTGTGTGTGTATGTGTGTGTGTGTGTGTGGTGTGTGTTCGTGTGTGTGTGTGTGTGCGTGTGTATGTATGCATGTGTGAAGGCGCAATGGCCCAGTGGTTAGGGCAGCGGACTCGCGATCGTAAGATCGCGGTGTCGGTTCCCAGACCGGGCATTTTGAGTGTTTACTGAGCAAAAACACCTAAAGCTTCCGGCAGGGGTGGTGGTGAAACCTGTTGTATTCTTTCACCACAACTTTCTCTCACTCTTTCTTCCTGTTACTGTTGTACCTGTATTTCAAAGAGCCAGCCTCTGTCACACGTAAACTCCCCGAGAACTACATTAAGAATACACATGTATGTGGAGTGCTCGGCCACATTAATAAATGAGTTGTGACGTCACTGGTGCCAAGCTGTATCGGCCTTTGCCTTACTCTTGGATAACATCGGTAGTGTGGAGAGGGTGGGGGGCTGGTATACATGAGCCACTGCTGGTCTTCCACAAGCAACCTTGCCTAGACATGTGTATCGGAGGGTCACTTTCTAGGTACAATCCCATGGTCATTCATGACCGAAGAGGGGTCACATATATGTATGTATATACATATACAGACATACATTTATATGCATACATACATCATAAATATATATATATATATATATATATATATATATATTGTTTCTTAATATTCGTAACATGTAGGAATATAAGGTAATGAAATATTTTTCAATATCTCTCTCACCTATGTATCTTTATGTCTCTGTTCATACACACACAAACATACACACACATACATACACACACACAATCACACACACATATACAGTTATCTTCCTCAATATATATCTCTACATGCATGCCGAAATGTCAGAGTGTGCATATGGTGTGTAACAATATATTTATAAGCAAACATGTATCTACTTATCCTGTTATTATTTTAAACCTGTTTTGCGCATAGTTAACTCTCATTCTTAATTAGCGAATGGAATTTATATACATATACTTGATCTACTCTTTGTCACATTAATATTTCCACTGTTAATTTGTGAACTTATTAATATAAAATTAGATGATTGCCTGTCAAACAAATTGCCAGCCTAGACAGTCACGCATATGTAACACACATACAGACAAACCCACTGCTCATATTCTCGAAGAAACATACAGAAATATTATGTACGTTATCTTTGGGTTATCTTATAGCTGTCTAGTTCTGAACGTGTCAGTATCTGCGATATATGTGTGTGTGTGAGTGTGTATGTGTGCGTGTGTGTGTGTGTGTGTGCAGAATGAAGACACTATGAAAATGTGCTTAAGTATCCTAAATTCTAATTACTAGTTCATTTAAAATGAGACAATATTAATTGAAACTTTTAAATATTTTAATAAGAACCACGCAATAATCTAAACCGGTATAATTGCTTACATATAATTGGATAATTAAATTACAAAGTAAATCCATATGAAGTATATGGAAATCATTTATCAGTAGGAAAGATATTGTAATAATTTCATAAAAGGAATTTTTTCCTGCCTTTTCTACCCTCTCTATGTGTCATTTGCACTTTGTTTGTAAGATATTTAAATGTAGCTTAATTTTTATTGTAATTTCTTTCTTCCAATATCTTAATTTAAGTTGTTAAAGCTTCTTGGTACAGCATAGATTTAATATTGAAAACCCACGCTATATAGACAACATGTATATAAAGATAAGAGGACACCAATTACCACTATAACTGTAAGATTTTATTGTACATGATACTTAATTGCAATACTATATATATATATAAAGTAGTATACTGTCAACTTAATGTGACAGACCCATGCTTAGCTGGATGCAGGCTTAGCTGGGTGGAGGTGCTTATCTCCCTCTGGTACGGGTCCTTTACGAAATATTTACCCAAGATCGGAATAGGCATGCGAATAGAAGGATTAATGATACTTATAAAGTAAGGGATGAGCGTCTGGCGGAACAGAGGGAAAGAGAGAGAAGCAGGAGAAATCAGGACTCGACACTCAGAGAGCTGAGCGTCGGGCGAAACAAAGGGAAAGAGATTAAAGTAGGAGGCACTATGAATCAGATGCTCGTGTGAATACAAACGGAATAAAACAAGTTTTACGTAAATCGGACCACGGGTTACCGAGATGCATATTTTTTTGTGTAACTTTATAAATAGTCAAACTGGCGTATAATGGAGAAAATGCTTTGAAAGTAAGGTACCATTGGAATTTGAATACACACGGAATAACGCGGGTGTGCATGTGTGTGTGTGTGTGTGCGTGTGTATTAGCATATGCTTGAATCATTCCTCAATGCTTCACTTGATAGGGTATGTTTATTGCTGTACCCGGCTCCAGATATGGTTAGCTAATTTGATAATATTCTTGTTATTCATGAGTCAGATCAAAGTGATGCAGGTTTTGCGTAGTGGAAAGATGTCATATCCTTTTCTATACAGAACTTCACTGACCTATTGAATTTCTAGAACTGAAATTTAAATGTAAGCATTGGGAGATGTTTCGCTTATGGCACTAGAAAACATCTCTCTCTCCGGTTTAAATATAGTCTTACGAAGTTTTTCAACCGTGAATTAGTTACAACTATATTAATTCAATTTGCCTCCATATTTTCTTTTTCTCATTCCACATTTTTCTTTTAATTTTTTCTGTCTTCGTTCTTGTCTTTTCTCGTCCCGTTTTGTAAATTTTCATCCTTTCTCGTCCTTTGAAAGAGCAGTCACGTTGTATTTTGAGACTGAAAGATTGCTTGAAAATACAGGCTATGCTATACAAGCTCTCCCACCCACTGTAACTATTAGATATTAGATAGAATTTAAGACCTGTACACACACACACACACCTGACTTTGTTGATGTTTATTTCCGTTTAGGTGAACTCGATTTATCCTAAAATAGTATATGTAATGCATTTGGTTTCATGTGTAATAACCTCTGTTTATTTCGTTGCAGTTGAAAACATTTATTTTCAGTACAATTCCTTCCTTGCTTGCTTCAATTATAAAACCTATCTTAGAATTGCTAGCAGTTGTATCAATCAGTGTATGAGAAAAATATTTCATCAATAACTTGGGAAAAAATAGTGGAGAAATTATTGATACAAAAGCAGATAAATAATGATTTATTTGGAAATTATATGTATTTGTGCTTCATAGTAATGTTATTTTATATACATATCGACAAAACTAAGCATAAGGAGAATCAAAACATGCGCACTGGCATATAAGATTATGGACTATACCCACATACGACAAAAATACTGTAACACAATCAGTTGATAGATAGACCTACACCTGCAAATTCAGAAGTGTAAACAATGGACGTTCTCCATATTTGTTTAAAATATCTTATCACATTCAATCTTACGCATGCATAGAAACATAAACTTGCAAATGAACACACACACACACACAGACACACACGCGCACACACACACACACACACACACACACACACACACACACACACATATATATATATATATATATAAACATACACTCATATATATATATGTATATATATATATATATATATATATATATATATATATATATATATATATATATACAGAGAGAGAGAGAGAGAGAGAGAGAGAGAGAGAGAGGGGGGATATTAACCTCATAAAGGGATAATTATATCCAAGAAAACACTGGTTCAAAACCAAATATATTTGGGGAAATAAAATTTCCCCAAATCAGTAGGTAATTGTTATGCATATAATAGCTGAAAAGACAATGGAAAGTTGAAAGTTAACAATTATTTATTATTAAAATGATACTTCATACTTCCTACAACTATTTCAATTGTCAACATGTAATCTTTTATTTTACATCTTTTTCCTTCATGGTACTGTATACTTTTTTTCCCTGATGGTGCCTTATAAATGCAGATTTAAACCATAGATTTGTAATTTATTTAATAAACACAATTGAAACAGCTGTAGGAAGTATGAAGCCTCATTTTATAATAAATAATATTAACTTTCAACTGCTCCATCTTATTTTCTGCTATTAAACGAATACAGATAATACATACATACATACATACATACATACATTCATTCATATTCTTCTCCTCTCCACTTCACCGTTCTCTCTTTCTCACTCTTCCTACTTGACTCTCTCGTTGCGCACACATGACCAATGGCTATCCACCTTTCTTTCTTCCACTTCCTTCCTAAAGAGAAGCAGTGATTTTGCCTGTCTCTTCTCAAAACTCGTTTTTCCAGCGTCGATCACTTCACACTGACTTGGCTTAACAGCCCTCACCTTTGTTTTTACTGTTTTGTTCTTACAGTCCTGTTTTTGTTACCACTTTAACCCTCCGCAAAAAATCCCAAATTTGATTTAATTTGCTTTGTGTGAAGGACTGTTTTAACAAAGTAGCGTATACATGTATATATGTATATAAGTACAAAATCCAGTCTTTCTCTCTTTGTCTCTCTTTGTCTCTCTTTGTCTCTCTTTGTCTCTCTTTGTCTCTCTTTGTCTCTCTTTGTCTCTCTTTGTCTCTCTCTCTCGCTATATATATATATATACATATACATATACATAAGTACAAAATCCAATATAGACCATATCTTCAACCCAGTATCTTGCGTATATATATATATATATATATATATATATATATATATATATATATATATATATATATATATATATATATATATATATATAAAAGGTCCTGAAAATCGTTCATGTAAAACAACCGACAAAGAGTTAGGGAGTTTTAAACTGTCGTCATTCATTCGATCTTAAAACACACCCATATATTTATAGACGTATATGAGAATGTGTTGTACACACGCTTAAAAATACTTCATCCGGTTTGTGTATATGCATATATGAGGATATAACTATAGTCCTACATACGCAAGCATAATCGTATATGCAGGCACACTCATGTACGTATACATACCCATATATCCATATTCACAGGTATATAGATATCCCTACGTAAGCATATTTGTAAACGCACAACCACCCAGCACATGTACACACTCCCTTATGCATGGCATATCAGCATATGCACACACATATATATATATATATATATATATATATATATATATATATATATATATATATATATATATATATATATATATATATATGGTTTAAAACTCCCTAACTCTTTGTCTGGTGTTTTACATGAACGATCTTCAGGACCTTTTTTTTCTTTTTCCTTTGCTTTTTGCTTATTATATGACCATACATGGACGTATAAAAGATATACACCCACACATACACATGGCAATCCATTAACGTAAATTTTAATTTCTATACTATTTAGTCCGAATCTTATACTTAATTACTATGTTAACTAATAGCCGAGTTCTCTAGGGAGTGGATACTATGAGCTGTATGTGATTCTCCTTATCCTTCATTCTATTTGTATATGTGTGAATATATATATATATATATATATATATATATATATATATATATATATATATATATATATATATATATATATATATATATATATATATATATATAACACACATATGTATATTATTAGGGATGTTTTATTCCCTTTAGAGATTTATAAATATAGAATATAAGAGCCATACGATAGGAGGTCTGGAAAGTTCGGAATAATTTCTGAAACTAAAATCACTACAAATCAAAGAGTTGAAAATAACAATATACTGTTCGTTACTTTAGATTTTAACACTTATATATTACGTTTCAAATAATAATATAGTTTTTTGCCGTTACAGTTCCATTATCAGGAGTTTACAGTTTTTCGCCTTCTCTATTTATAATGACGCAACGAAAATATCTTAATTGCAACAATGTTTATGTGTATCGAATTATCCCTAAATTCTTAACCCATATTGCAAGAACGGAAGCAAGCAATTTGCTTCGGGATATTTTGGAAATTGATTTACGTTTGTATTCTAATGAATGTGTAGCATAAGATAAACATGAGAATTTAAGATTCACTGTGTTATCGGCAACGGAATTTGTCATTATATAAATGTGCGCATGCGTGTGTGCAGTTGCCTGTTTATGTATGTGTATATAATATATACCTGCATATATCAATAAATCAATCAAATTTCAAGGTATTTTGCCAGTATACATATATGTATATGTAGGAGAATATACAAAAAATAACAACAGACGAGGACAGGTGGTGTAAATAACAAAAGTATATATTAGTATGACGCTCGGGAATACGGAAAGTCTTTGACGTTTCGAGCTACGCTCTTCAACAGAAAGAATACGGAGACAAGGAGAAAAACACGGAGAAAAAAAATTGAATAGTGTTCAGTCAACGGTCAATCATAATAATATATGTACATATATATATATATATATATATATATATATATATATATATATATATATATATATATATATATATATATATATATATATATATATATATATATATATATATATATGCATATGTGTATATTTGTGTATGTATGTATGTTTGTGTGTGTGAGTGTGTGTGTGTACACTTTTTCGTACGAATCTCTTCTCATTAACACAAAATTGGGAGAGAGGAAGACATTTAACTCGAGTCCAAGAGGGAGATGAAATTATTCAACGCGCTTATTGTCAAAATCATTCAATATTTTCTGTATTTTGCTATAATTCTTTTACTACATGTCAACAATTTATATATGAGCAGTACGCTGTTTTCTGGAAACCGTTTGCTTAAAAATCTGAAATATAAGTTTATGCGATCTTTCTTTTTGAAATTCTATCAAAGAAATGTGAGTCTTATGGAGTTTTAAAATGGATTTCAATAACATTTCATATTTATATTTGGAATTCTTTATGAGTACATAGCAAATATTATCATTACTAATTGATTTTACCTTCACTCTTAACTTTATTTTCTCTTTTATTTGTTTAGTAATTGTATATTTTCTATAAAATTATCGGATCCCTTCTATTCTCCTTACACGCAAACAATATATTTTATCGTTAGTGGATGGAACTCCAATATTTTACAGCTTTAACGATATCCATTAATATTTGCTCCAAGCAAATTCTTTCAGCTTCATTTTTATTTGAATCTGTGATGAAAAGGAGAGCTTAGAATAATCTATATTCTCCAAATATCCTTGACCAAGATAAGCTCTATATTTTTTAAAACTTTTTGCATAAACATCAAACATCATTGACAAACAAGCAATATATTGCTCCTAAACAACATAGACAGAAACATAATTGGGTTATTTTGTTCTATACTAAAGATATACGATGTTATATAAAATTTCCTCTGGCAACATTGTTATAATTTTCTTTGAGATTGAAATGCCATAATGTTTGTTATTATATATATATATATATATATATATATATATATATATATATAATATTATATTATGTATGCATAGCTTTATGATATTTCAAGCAATCAAGGTGTGTTAGGATACCATTTTGCATATACCTTTTCAATATAGAACTCTTGAATGACATTGACTGCATTCGTGTATTGAATTGATAATAATATACTATAGTTATAATCAGTTCTACGAACAAAAAACAGCGATACATAAAAAGGGATTTTCAAAAAAATGTTGTCATAAAAACCATTGATCACTTCTGGTGCAAACTTATTTAAATTCTAGAACTCTTTTAATAATGTACTTTAAACGAGTGTATGAAACTATTGCTAAAGACATGAGTACAATTTCTTTCCACTTTTTCAATGGTTGGAATTTGCAGTTTGATGATCATTTTGAATACGTTATTCTGCTAACTATAAATTAGGGATGGATTATTGTATTATACTCGTAAAGCAAGATAGTTTCATAAGTGACCAACCAGTAATATTGTGACTAGGTGGCATGATTTTCCTAAGTTTAACATTTAGTTATTCATTTGATTAAATTCTTCATAGGTCGGCAGATATTTAAATGTTTAATATTTTTGCCTCACGCCTTTCATGCATGAGGCGATTATATATATATATATATATATGTGTGTGTGTGTGTGTGTGTATGTGTGTGTGTGTGTGTATGTGATGTGTGTGTGTGTGTGTGTATGTTTGTGTAAGTTGGTATTCACTCTAAGTTTCTGTATAGGAATCGCTGACAGTCATTGTCTTTAACATTTAGGATAAGGTAATTTGTCAATGATGATCATCCTCGTTTACGAATCGACAACTACTTGTCTGTATGCATTTGTGTTGGCCTTTGAGTGTACATGTGTTTGTCTGTCTGTGTGCGCGTGTGTGCACGCGTGCGTTTCTGCGTTACATGCTCTGAATAAATTTCTACTTTTACTGCTGAAATTATTCATATTTTGTGTGCAACTAATTAATTAGTGATATGCATTATATATAGCTACATAGTTGCAAGCACATACATTTATACTGCATGTCCTGTCCTCATAAAATTCTCAAATCCTGTTCGATAAAGAGAAATATAATGACTACTACTAGAAATGGAAATTATATTAGATATAGTAACATAAAGAAGCCCTTAAATAGCATTTACTAATAATATGCCTCACATATTCAATAACAAATTTTGGTTATAGGAATAACAGTTGCAGCACAATTATTTTCTACTAAAACATTTTTTATTAAATTGATTTTGCCATGCCCTTGCATGTTCCAATCTGTATCTGCCAGAATGTTAATAAAGAAATCAATCAAGGCCAAACGTATTTGTAAATTAAGGAATTTAATTCTTATTTCCTAAAAATAAATTGCTTTGAAAATGATCGAAGTTAAATTGAGATGTTTTTAGATTTTGCAGAATATTCCCAACAATTGCTTTAAGTAAAATTATCTTAAAATGTTGCCGTACATCTCGAATATGCTGTCTATGCGACGCTTACAAATCAATGATGTTTACAATGTTAACTATTGCTGTCAGGGCAGGAATATCATACCAATCCTAGTTGGCTTCGCATCACATCTCCATGATAGGAACTTTGCCAGTTTATCCATTCAACTCAGCATCGGAAAAATGTCATTTACTTTGAATTAATCTTAACCTGCTTCTTGCTTTTGATTATATGCCAAAGTTTTCAGCATATTTAAGCTACAATTTCTCTGGATTTACTGCGACAATACATTCTCATATATAGTTTACATTTGTCCAGTAGTTTTAATCACAATATGATAATTTTTGCCATTGCAGAAAATGAATATTCTATTTGGTTATCTGAAGAGATAGAAATTTATGGGTTTATGAGGCGTGTACGAAATGACTATTGGAGGCGCAATGGTCCAGTTGTTAGGGCAGCGGAATCGTGATCGTAGGATCGTGGTTTCGATTCCCAGACCGGGTTTTGTGAGTGTTTATTGACCGAAAACACCTAAAGCTTCATGAGGCCCCGACAGGGGATAGTAACGAACCCTGCGGTACTCTTTTATCACAACTTTCTCTCACTCTTTCTTCCTGTTTCTGTTGTACTTGTATTTCAAAGGGCCAGCCTTGTCACACTCTGTATCACGCTGAATCTCCCCGAGAACTACATTAAGAATACTCGTGTCTGTGGAGTGCTCAGCCACTTGCACGTTAATTTCTCGAGCAAGCCGTTCCGTTGATCGGATCAACTAAAACGGTGTGCTACCAAGAATTGACTTACTACTACTGCTGCTGCTACTGCTACTACTACTACTACTACTATTACTACTACTACTACTACTGGTGCTGCTGCCGCTGTTACTGATACTGCTACTGCTGCTTTTGTTGCTGCTGTTACCACCACCACCACCACCCTTTACCGCCCCACCACCACCACCACGACCACCACGACCACCACCACCACCACGACCACCACCACTACTACTACTACTACTACTACTACTACTACTACTACTACTACTACTACTACTACTACCACTACTACTACTGCTGCTGCTGCTTCTACGGCTAGTGATGATGACAATAATTATAATAATGATTACAAATTGTGGCAGAAGGCCAGCAATTGTAAAAGAGGGTGCATCGACCCGAGTGTTCAACTAGTAATTATTTTATAGACACCGAAAAGATGAAAGGCAAAGTCGGCTTCCGCGGAATTTGAACTCAGAACTTTAAGACGGATGAAATGCTCCTAATAAGACCAAACCTGAAACAACGACGACAACAAAAACAATAAGAACAATAATAATAATGATGATGCTTCAGAAAATATGAAAAGTGGGTGCTCATGAACCCAATAGTATCCAATAATTCATGTTTAAAATGTTCACAGACATGCACATGATATACTGCAGTTTATTACTGATTGTATAGAAAATGGAACTCTTTATGTGAATACGTCTGATGTCACTGCATGGGGAATTGGGCATATGTGTTTCTCTTCATTACTAAGGTCTCAATTCAACCAGAGTGTTGTGAATCAAGTATGGCATAAAATATATTTCTGCAAGACCAGCTGAGAATCACCTCCAGAGAGGAATTTACAACGGCCATCTACATAATAGTCATCAGCTGGTCTTTGAGTTTATTTGACGGAATATAATCCCTTGCAATCATTCGGGTTGTGCCAATGGTCGGAGTTTAACTCCATCTATTTCTTTGACCAATCTTACTAATCGTAAGATGTATCGTAAAACCTACTTTCCACCTCTGCCTAAGCCATCAGAAAACTATCACTAGACAGAATATAAAAGTGAACGACCTTTATGGAACAAATTTGTAATATTAAACAACAAGAATTTAAAATTGGTATGATAACAGAATAGAAAGGGCAGCGGAAAGTAAATACAACCTTCTGATGTACAAAGGGAGAGAAAGAGAGAATGAGCAATATGATACCTAGCCTAATGCAACATTAAAAGACAAAGTGGTCAACATCCATAAATCGTCTATGTGCGTGATCCATAGCCGTATCCAAGCTTATAAGGAGAAGTTGGCAAATGTTTGCAAATCCAGACTATTGCATACACAAATGAAAAGAAATTATAGTAATGATAACGCGTTCGTTTCTATTGTTGTAAATCTGTGGAAGAAGTGTACTGATAGCCAAGTAATCGTCAAGGAAGAAAGTCTAGAAAACAGCAATTCTTACATGAATTTACAAGAGAAACAAAGCGAATTTAAAATATCCCTGTTAATCCTGTATCCAAAATCCAAAGCCACTAACCGAGTATTTACATACATTCTGTGCAAAATTGGTTTAAAATAAAGATTCTGATAATCACACTATTATTTCATTTTCGTGTTTCAGAAAGAACTGTGTACTGTGGAATCCAGGAGAATGTTTTTATTCTAAGAAGGACATAATCTTTATATAAGAAAAAATAACAGTATCACAGCGGATGAAGTACAATATTCATGGCCGCTTCATGGTTTCGGAAAATAACAATTAACCTGACTGAAACGATATAAAACGCCATTGAGAATAATGAGACATTTACTAAATCATATCTGGAAGCGTGAAACATTAAGAAAGTAAGCACTATCGCCATTTAGTTCCTTTGTCATATCTTCTAAATATATTATGAACTGACAGTCGATTAACCTCCAAGAGTAAATACACTCATGTTACTCAAGTTAATACACAACCATGAATTACTTGGTCAAATGTATGACAAAAATACAAATGATATCTGTACCAATCGGTCCAGTATGAAAATGAAATATTTTACATTTGAGGCCTAGGGAGCAAAAGAAAAATATCTGTTTGCAAAAGTCTCTATCTCCAGAGAGAAATATAAATCGATACCCATGAATTGAAGACAATCTAAATAAAGAGTCAGCTCTAAGATATCCCACAATTATGTCTATTACAAGAGGCACATATAACATCTGAAGACCAAAGAAGCTTTAATTTCTTTTTCGAAACAACAAAATATTAGTTACAGAAACAAAATGGGAATATCAAAACAAACGGGCAATGTGTGAAAATAAAAAAACAGTTAGGCGTAGGAGTGGCTGTGTGGTAAGTAGTTTGCTTACTAACGACATGGTTCCGAGTTCAATCCCACTGCGTGGCACCTTGGGCATTCGTCTTCTACTATAGCCTCGGGCCGACCAAAGTCTTGTGAGTGGATTTGGTAGACAGAAACTGAAAAGAAACCCGTCGTATATATGTGTATATATATGTATATATATATATATATATATATATATATATATATATATATATATATATATATATATATATATATATATATATATGTGTGTGTGTGTGTTTGTGTGTGTGTGTGTGTGTGTGTGTGTGTGTGTGTGTGTGTCTGTGTTTGGGTGTCTGTGTTTGTCCCCCCAACATCGCTTGACAACCGATGCTGGTATGTTTACGTCCCCGTAACTTAGCGGTTCGGCAAAAGAGACCGATAGAATAAGTACTAGGCCTACAAAGAATAATTCCTGGGGTCGATTTCCTCGACTAAAGGCGGTGCTCCAGCATGGCCACAATCAAATGACTGTAAGAAGTAAAGAGTTAGCCACAGGAAATAAAAGATATAGTAAAGCTAGTATTTATCCTATTCTACTCATGAGAAAACCTGTCATGGCAACTATCGTAATTATTCTGTTATATCATATCATCTTCTTTTAAGTGGGGATGAATATTACCGTTTGGTATTAATACTGCTTCTGTCACAATTAATTAATTTTTACATATTAAAGTGTTTAAAATAAGTAACTGAAATATAAACAACATACGGAAACAAAATAGACAAATTCAAACCAGAAAAATAAAATTGTTGAAGTTAGAAATATCGAGGCCACCGAACAAATAATGATTGTTATAACTTTTTTCTAAAGTCATGGGAACTATCATTCTCTCTCTTTCATTCGCACCTCATCTCTCAAGCATTCACTCTTACTCTCTGATACATACGCACGCATACACACACATATACACACGCACACGCACACACACACACGCACGCACACACACACACACACACACACACACACACATACACACACATACAAATATATATGAAATTAAATATTAAACATTTCTGTAAAGTCGGAACATTGCAAGAAGTTACAAACTAAACTAGAAATTGAAAACATAACAAAAAGTTGCAATTTTAACTTGTATTTCTACATTTCGGGTTAAATACCGTTTCATCTGGCCATTCGGAAATGCGGAAGTTGGAAAACGTTTGTTGCCCAGAAGCGTATTCGTGGTGAAAAGAGAGAAGAGAGGAAGGAGGAAGGTGGCATGTGTAGACGGTCGTAGCTACAGCAACCAGCCTGCTTCGCGTAGTTCTATCCTATTGTTAATGGCTGGTTTCTTGAAGTTCAGGAATTGACACTTCTTGATGTGTTTCATTATCAGAGTAGTAACTAAAGCAACAAGAAAAGTCATTCATCACATCAAAGTTACTGTTTCTTGTTACCACTGTTTAACCTCAGGCAGATCTTGCGCTGGTTATCGGTGCGAAGGTGTACCCTTTATATACAATATATATTGCTAGCGGAGGGAGCAATATATGTACATACATACCTACATACATATACATGTATATACATACATATACATGTATATATATATATATATATATATATATATATATATATATATATATATATATATATATATATATATATATATATATGTGTGTGTGTGTGTGTGTGTGTGTGTGTGTGTGTGTTGCATGTAGTCCATTGCACAATAATTAAATAAATGTTGAACGAAACAAACTAGTCTAAAAGAATAAGAAAAACAGAGAGAAAAATTAGCAAAAATCTGAAACAGAGATATAATTAAAATGAAATATGAGAAACAATCGAAAACAAGATAGGATTGTATCAAAATAGTTTTAAGTGAGAAATAAATATAAAAATATTATAATTGACACACACATTTAAGGTTAGAATTTAATAATAAAATACCAACGGCAATGAAAAAGAAAGCCTAAAAACTAGCTGAAGTAGAGTTTAGGAAAACTGATGCTAATATAAGTACCACCAGGATGTATCAAATAATCTGTGCAGCAACCATCGTAGTTACAAAGATATGAAGAGAGTTCCTCAGAGCTATTTATACGAGAATGTTTGAAAGCACACTAGCATTGTGATAATCATGCATAGAAACATAAAAATGAAAGAAGAGATATCTGAATCTCTAATGAAATCAATAGCGTAAATATACAAATGGAAATAGTTGAAGATACACAGGCTACAATGATGTAGAATAAAATGAAATCAAAGAAAGCCTGGAGATATCCTCACTAAATCATTAATAGTCCCCTCGTTATCGAAAGAAGCAACGATTACGTGAACAAACAAAAAAGTTTCACTATAGCCCGATAATGCTTTCCTCAAGGGCTATGTAAAAATAAAATGGAAATTTAAGCGGCTCTATAAGAATGAGATGCAGAAATATTTGTTGGATGCATGGACATCTAGGGATTGTCACAGACGAAAATCTTTTAACCAGTAAGTGCAGAACCTAAGAGGATGTGATAAAATTCCCAACGTTTAGTTGAATTATTTAAACGTCGACACATAAATATATCTACCAATAGTATTTAATGATGAATTGAAAGAACAACAAACGTTACCTAAATGATTCAACAACAGAAAAAAACAAAACAAAAAGAAAACACATCTGAATCCTCAAGATTAAATAACAGATAATCTCCAAATCTAGACGGTCGTAAAGTGTTTGCGTACAGAATACAAATGCTTAACTGCATTAATATCTTTGACGACGAATTCTGATTTTGGAAAGCGTAACAAACATGCAAAAGACAAATTAAATCCTGCTCAACATTTTATCATAGCGTAGAGAAACTGCAGAATTGAAAACTGCAGAAAGCTATAGACCGTTTCGGCAACATTGTTATTAACAGCAATTATAAGCCGGCGAGCTGGCGGAGTTGATGCTTAGCAGCATTTCTGTTGGTTGTGCGTTCTGAGTTCAAATTCCGTCGATGTCAACTTTGCCATTCATCCCCTTGGGGTCGATGAAATAAATACCAATCAAGAACTGGGGCTGATGTACTCAACTAGCTCCCTACGCACAAATTCTAATCCTAGTACCTATAACAGAATGTATTATGAATAACAGCCATAAAAATGTATATCAGTTATGACATAAATACATGGCCCATAATTTTGAAAATATAAAAATAGAATTATAAATTGCAATTCTCATTAGTTTTAGAAGATTAATGATGTGATGGAAGTTCCTAGCGCCTCTTATATGTCTGACCTTAAGGCTGTGAAACTACATGTTCAACTAGACCAACTCGGACAGAAATATTGTAGGAAATCAATCAAACATGTGTTGCTTATGAATGACTTCCGGCTGTATACTATGGATGATAAACAACTGTAATCACTGTTATAAACAACGCGAAGAGACGCGAGACGCATTTATATGACATTCGGATTAGAAAACGTCGCCAGACAGTATAGAAAATAGGAAAATTAATTTAAATATACTAATATTATGTTAGATAAAGAAAGCGAGTTATGAGTATTATACCAAGACAGAATTACATTAACTTGTACAGAATTGATAAACTAGACGAGCAACACTACACGGTAATGAAATAATAGTTTAGGAAGGGAAAGTATAGACATTAAATTAATACATAAAACAGAGTTAAATACTAAAAGTAAAATAATAGGCACCATATTCTAGTAGTTATAATTGTAAGTTATATTAATAATCTCGATTGAACGTCAACTGAATTGGCAAGACAAAATAGAATAAGAAAGAAATGCTGCACATAGATACAATTTACACCATCTGACACAGAAATTAATGTGAGATAACAGTTCGTATTGTGCAACTGGTAAGTTCTTACAGACGTACAGGATTGACAGTTATGAACGCTTCATAGACAGTAAATTACGTCAGAAACATGAAATACCGAGAAAGAAACAGTGTAAACATATATCAGCGAACTCTTCAAAATGACTTATCTCGGGATTGGTAACTCATGCAGACATTGGGAATGATATAAAAATTGACCGCATACTTTTGTTTAAAACTATTATATAAAGAAATGTTTACGATTCAACGTATCAATTCCAGCAGACAACAATATATAACTCTGAAAGAAATGAGAAAGCAATCCACGTATAAACATCCAGAAACAGGGAAAACTAGAATGTAGGGCTTTAAAACAAATATACTGCGGAAGTATTTGTAACACACTAACAAACGCATAACAACATCCAAGGATTTATCATTATATATAGCGCACATTAAATAATAGTCTTGGAACTGAGCATAAGCCAAATGGAATAATTTCACATTCATACACACACACAACGCGTATCAACTATCCAAGATGCACATAGCTGGACACGTTTGCCCGGCGAAAAAATGTAACGAAAATAACGAAAATAGGAAATATTAAGTTCAAATTGTGTAGAGTTAGAAGAAATTGATGGCCTCGTATTAACATTTGAAAGGAAAAAAAATCAGGTTTCAAATTTTAGCACAAGGCCATGAAATAATGGTAAGTAGTTTAAATCGACCGCAGTGATCAACTGGTACTTATTTCATCTACCCTGAAAGGATAAAATATAAAGTCGATCTCGGCGGAATTTGAACTCAGAATGTAAAGACAGGCGAATTGCCGGAGTACTAATGGTTGTACCAGCTCACTGCTTTAATAAAAAGAACAGTACTAAACCAAACTAAGCGGTGAGCAAGCAGAATCTCTTTGTCGAGGAATCTCTTATGTAAATGTAGCCACAATTGTTAGATCAAAATATATTGCGAGGTGGCAGAATAGCCTGTCCGCTGTACGAAATACTTAGCGGCATTTTTTCTGACTCTACGTTCTGAGATTAAATTTTCTGAGGACTAATTTACCTTTCATCGTTCCGGAAACAATAGAAATAAAGTAACAGTTAAATACTGCTTCGATGTAATGACAGCATGCAACCTGAAAGATATGCTGCTTTAAACTGCATAAATTAGATGCTTTAGTTTTAGAAGTCTTAGTATAAGGTTAACACAAAGGTCTTGTGTACACTTTATCCGTAGTTCGAGTTTTACTTATAGCTCATTGCATTTTTTGGTCGAATCTGTTTTTACTCGATGTATTATGATATATTATTTTATAACTACATGAAGGCGACGAAATGTCAAACGTTACCGCAGCGGACAAAATGCTCAGTGACATTTCTTTTGGTTGATCACTAGGGTCGTTTTAATCAATGAATTGGAGGTTTTGAGTCCAAATTTGAAACTATTATTTATTTCTATATTCGCATTCCAGATATTGCAATGCTTATTTTCAAATAACATGTGGCTAGTAAGTTACATTTTATCATTGTTTGTAGCATAGGTGTATGTATGAATATGAAATTACTCTATGTGACATGCTCAGTAAAATGTCGAAATTTTGGGAGGGTGTTAGTCGATTAAATAAACTCAGTATTTGAGTCTATTTACTTTAGGTAATCGACGCCAGTTGGGGTGAAAGGCAAAGTTAACTTCTGTATAATTTGAGCTCGAAGTGTAAACCACTCAAACAAATATTTCAATGCATTTTTCCAGCGTGTTAATTATTTGATCAAATGACGATTTTGGCTATGTTGATTCTGATGATTATGTTGCCTATAATCGTAATAACAATTATAAGCAACAACGATGCTAACGATACGACAAATAATTAGGTGAAACGACACGACATATAAATAGGTGAAAGAAGAATGATATAAGATATCTGTAAACAAAGTGATACTAAACCTCAGACAAGAAATTTCAAGAAAAACAAAAACAAGTAATTAATTTGTAATATTACATGAAATCTGATGTGTTATATACTTTGCTTACCTTATGCAGAAAAGAAAGTGTCAATGTAAATTTTAAGGTTAGATAGAATACAAAATTTTAAGGTGAGATAGAAAAGTAAGTCATGCGTATTAACTTAAAAACAAAAACAACGCAACTTTGCAGATCAGATGAACCATGAATAACAATACAAAGAGTGAAAATTATATATACCCATTGATGAAAGACGTAAAGGGACACCGTTGTTTGAGCTTAATGAAATCATACATTAAATCCCGTATAACATCAATGTCAAACGTGCCGTTCTCTTAAGTGTTAGTGTCCATGCTACTAAAACGAACACTTCAAAGGATCGATGAACCAAATAAAAATATGTAGAGTCTTGCGTGTATACCTACCACATAGCTATACTATTCGCAACACAGCACAGCACTGGAATCCTAGAAAACTAGTGACCGTCTGCATATGCAAATAGTGAGTACAAATGTAAGTTTCTGATCGAAGCAAATTTCTATTCTTCCTCAGTGCAAATGAATCTATTCAACTTTCTTATGCCCCAATATTGTGAAGAAACGATATGTGAGTACTAAGGTCGAAGTATACTCTCAATGAAAATCGAAAGCCAAAACTTAAATACCTTAAGAAATGTAGGTATATTTATAATATTTAAAAACCAAACATAGATCGACTCATGCACTGGCAACTCGCAGAAAATAAACCAACGGTATTGACACAATTATAAATGATAGACATTAAGAAACGAAGAAAACAATGAAATATAACTCACCAAACACAAAAACAGAAAATGACAAAGAAATGATGTTATGAAGACAATTTCAAAGAAGGTGATATAGGAGATAAAATATTCATAAATGAATGAGAAAGTATCTTTTAAGCTGCAAGATATAACAGCCAAATGCCACTCAACTTTCTTATTATCGGCTTAAAGGAGGAAGAACATATATAATAATGTAATCTTTGATGTATTCAGTCAAAAATACTGGCTGTTTTGGAATCCAGCGCCTTCAATCATAGGTATCTTCAATCAAAGTTGATTTAGAGTTAAGCAAAGATAAATCTCACATACGCGTTTCAAACTTACACACATGCACATGCATAAAATAGAGAGCCCCTCCACCAAAACATGCTTAGAACAAAAAATACACGTTAAAACAAACAGAACAATAGGTGGCTCATGACCAGAAAAATCCAAACAAATACACTTTCTAGTATGTAGCACGAGGAAAACTCTACGTTAGCATAACGAAAACAGAATAACAATGACCGCAATAGAATAAACAGACGCAACCATGGGGAAAATCAAATATTAACTGCAAACAAAATAAGAAAAGACTTGACTATAATAAAATCAATCAACATACACCAACGGAATGTTTCCCGAAGCTACAGATAAAATAAACAAACATCATTCGTTAATAATTCTGAGATACTAGATTTGTCAAGAAATTGTTTCCTCGAAAAGCAAACTTGACTATCTTACATTATTTTTTTTTCAGTCCCTTAAGAGTGACAAGAAAACACACAATAGAAGATTGTCAAAATGAGAAAAGACATGTGCTTACATAGCGAGATATAAATATGAAAAAGAACAAACTAAATCTATTTAAAAATATAATACTACAAAAAGGCAAGATCTTCAGAAATTGTAAGGAAAGTAAAACGGCTCTCAATCTGACAAATACATGCTTTATAAGACTCTTTGATATACATCAAGGAAAAAGTTTCTCATTGGAAAACACACTAATGATAATAAAAAAAATCCAATCACATTCGTAATGCATAGAGAACAGAAATATTCATCACAATAAAGATGCATAATGGATTAAGAAAGAGAAAAATTCAATGGTGTGGAAAGGGAATGTGAAAGCAAAAACACAATGACACTACAAACATGATAATGAATAATTTGTGGATATTCAAGTAATTTGCGCAAACCAAAAATATCTGGTTAAAGTACGTAACCAAAATAGTATAAATTTCTGAACAAAGCTGAAGGAACAAAGCTGAAGGCTAGTTACAAAAGGTTGAATACGTATGAATCCCCTTCCTCACAGAAAGGACCCTCCAAATGATTACAAAGTAGCTACAGTGAGAAGCAAGCAAGAATAGCTTTATCCGTGTTATAAGAAACGAAGAACAAATGCATAACTTACAAAACTGCAAAATGTTAGGATACGAAGAGCATGGCTAAAATATATCACACAAAATTCAATAGAAAAACGTGAAGACAGGCCTTTAAAATGCACTACACACTGCAAGAAAGGTAACAAAAAACCCCTTGTGTTCAGTATACTGTAAGATTGGCAAATGCGTAAGTCACCCAATATGACATCTTGATTAAAGAAATATACATACAGACAATCGTACATACATACATGCATACATACATACGCACATAGAAAGATACATTCATACATACAAACATACATAATATATATATATTAATATATATATACATATGTGTATATATATATATATATATATATATATATATATATATATATATATATATATATATATATATATATATATATATATATATGTGTGTGTGTGTGTGTGTATAAATAATACAAGATGTAACAAGAACGCAAAACATCCAGACAAATAGGTGATACAAGAAAGGGACAACAAAACAGATAGACGATACAAAGAAAACAAGGACAAGTCATTCGGAGTTTTCTTTCCTCAGTCGAGACCCAGATTATCTTTGCAATTTCGGCTGGTTATTCTCGCTATTGTTCCAATCTGGCCATCCCCAAGGAAAAACTAAGCTAAGGACATTAGATTCCTTGGAAGAAAGCAGCGAATGTATACAAAAATGAGGACGGAAATAAAAGAACACTGTTACACAAATACAATAAAATTAATAACAGGACGTAACAAGTGTCTTTCGACTTAAAACGAATTAAATTAAGCTGGCAGGGATACAAGATTTCACAGACACAGGGAGGAATATCGGTGTTGTACGCACAAGGGCTGGTCAAGAAAGAAAGATCAGGCTTGGCCGAACACCGGTCACGTGGGAAGAGAAGAGAGAGAGAGGGGTAGAGGCAGAGGGATAAAAGAATTAAGGAATCGGTAAGAATATGATATAAGTGCGAAAGGATTGGATATCACTGTAAGAGAAAAAATGTATTGGTCTTGAAGGCAAACTGATGTTGCTTGCCCATATGGCATAACGTATTGACTTAAAGCAGTGGTTCCCCAACTTTTTAGAGACGTGACCCACTATTTATGACACCCGTTTATGGCGACCCACTTAACTCTACTGAGTAAAAACATTAATGAAAGAAACAAATTTATTTCAGATTACATTTTCATTGAGGCCTGTGAGAAGGATGAGCCTGTTTCTTGCTACGCTCAATAATAGAATTAACACCAGGTTCAATGCGTGATAGTTTCAGGTATTAACTCTAATACAAAACTTCGAAGCAGTAACTGTCATCGGCTCTATCAGTGTTGTACTGTGCCTAGTTAAAGTTCTCTATAATTAGGTTAAAAACAGACTTTTCCTTTTTACGATTACGTACGAATAGATAACTTGAGAAAATGACCACCTCTGATTTGTTAAGTTCGTGAAAAAAGCCTACTGCTTGATAAGGCAACCAGTCTTGTATTGAAACTGTAACGTGAGTCTTGAACTATATCGATAGACAGCAGTTAATCAAAGCTAATGCGTAATTTTATAACTTTTAGCGACCCACTAGGATTCCGTTCGTGACCCATCAGTGGGTCGCAACTCATACTTTTGGAACCACTGACTTAAAGAATTCCAATGCGTCTGCGGGTATAGAGAGTGAGTTCATGAAATACCACTTATGAGAACAAAACAGCATCAAGAAAAATATGAAGGACATGAACGATAAGATGTTCTGTGCAATTAGATCAACATCTTCATCTTAAACGATTAAGATATACAGAAGGACGAACAGCTATAAAAAGTGAAACTATCTTGAAATATTTTCAATAGTAACTCTTACTCTCATTACATTAGAAACAGGTAGTTCCCAATTAATTATTCCGACATGCTTCTATTTGCATTTTCGTCATTATACAGAAACATTAAGTTCTCTAATAATATGTCTGGACGGTTTAGATGCAAAAGTATGTTCTTTATTTTTAATTTGGTAAAACAGATGAATTATAAAGAAATATATACAGAATTATAAAGAAATATATACGTGGGTTTAAATGATAGCAACTGTAGTATGAAACTATTTTAAAAACTTTGGTACGTGATAATAAATGTAAATTTTTGAGCTGATCCACATTTAATGGTTAGCATGAATATGAAGTGTAGCACTGAAGAGTTTTTCATTTTTCTTTTTTCTTGTGGGAATTGTTTACAAAATCTAGATCAGCTGATAATTGCGCATGCTCAGTAGCATACAATTTTGTATTTTTAGGCCTCACAAGAAAACTGGCAAGTATCATGTATTTAGAGAAAAAAATGCACAATGTCAAATTCTCTCGAAGTTGACACAAATATTCAGAAATGGACAAATCCATGAACAGTTGAAAAGTCTATATTTTCTTTCATTTGATTACAAAGAAAATGCTTATTTATTTTCCAGAGATCTGTGAATTTCACAGCGTGAGTATATGCGTGTATGGCAGATGACTCATGTGTGAATGAACAATGCTTTCTAATAATAAAATACATTATTCATGAAAATAACCTCAGTCACGTCATGTTTAAATGCTATCCACATTCTACAAGCTGTATTTCAATAAGAAACGATAGCATAAGACAATAGGACTGCCAAACGCATGCTGCAAAATCTACTCCGTTAACATGACAAATTGTTATGAGCCATGCTTCAAATAATCTGAATATACATAGATTTAGAGTGATATAACTTCTAAAATGTAACATTCTAGAAATTTACACCTCATGTGCTTCATTTCAGATTTGCTAAGAAATTTTAATGTAGCTTTATCTGAATTGGTACTGAAGTTTCTATGCTGGAGTCGAAAAAGAGATGTTACAGTTGATAAATACATATGTAGGTCCCCATGGAATATATATATATATATATATATATATATATATATATATATATATATATATATATATATATATATATATATATATATATAAATATATATATATATATATATATATATATATATATATATATATATGTATGTATGCATGCATATATGTATTACATAGTAGATATATGTATACAAGGTGCAGTGGGTAAACTCTCCTCTAAATGAAAATAACACTGACATCTCATTTTAACAGATATATTTACTAAAATTACATAAAAATATTTTGAAATACTAAATAGTGAATTTATTAAATAAAATTGCCATTGGCTTCAACCACGGCTTCCAGATGACTTCAGAATCTGTTGCAGCTCTTCTGGACGGTCTCCTTGTTTAAGTTGGTGAATGGTGCCATAATCCCTGCCAAGAGTTCATCTTTAGTGTTACAAGGAGTTTTGTTGGTCTCTCGCTCAACTGCACCCCAGACATAATAATCAAGGGGGTTGATGCCTGGGGAGTTATGTGGCCAGATATTAAGCGCGATGTGGTCGCAGAAATTGTCCGCCTGCTTGTGTGGCATAGTGCAGAGTTCTGTTGCCAGACATAGGGTCTTCCAGCAGCCACCCTTTGACCAAGGGCAACACTGCCTCGGTAAGGCACTTGAATTAGGCATCCGGGTTGAGTCGGAGGCCGTGTAGGAATATGAATGGAAGCTTAACATCGTCGTCACTAGTGATCACTCTAAACACCATGATGTTGACTGCATGTTTGATTTTTATCACTCTCGATACATGTCCTCATGTTGCACTGTCCTCGGATTGACAGTCACCCTCTCTGAAATGTTCGTATTGGAGCTTCTGGTGCGAATGCCAAACAATACAGCATGTGGTTTCCAAGAAAAATCGCATTGTAAAAGATTATTTGTTTCATACACGATATTGAAATTATATGGATTGTATCACATTTCCATGTAATTTGACCACAATCGATAACACCTCCCTCTTTTGCAATCTGAATGATTGCATGTAGGTTTTAAACTCGCTCACCTTTCGAGAACATGGTAATGCTCGCGAACGCATCTTTATGAAACTCATGATGCACGTGCAAAACGTTGACTCATTGGGTGTAATAGGAATCCTTATTTACCGGCCTGTCATTCGTTTCCCCGAATGCAACAAGTACGCGAAGACCGAGACGAAATTAGATGGAACACGCCATCGGAATTCTCCATGCTGCTCAACGTCCACGGATAATTATTAATACTGCAGTATTCAGACATTTGAGCGGTTGAGGGAACGATACAACGCCACAAATAGTACGCATAATGATCCAGGCAGTGACCGATAGAGAGTTACAAGGGAACGTCAATAGCTCCACTTGCACTGACAGTACTTGCAAGACTGATTCCGGAGGGCAACAGAATCAACTAGGCAGACCATAGGAACTCACCACAGACCCATTCATGCAAAGACAGTTCGGCGCCGGCTGAGATCTTTCAATCTGTCTTGTCCACGTCCGGCTATGGTTCCCATCCTCGCAGATATCCTGGTGATATCAGCAGTGGAATACTATAGTCTTCTCTGACCAACGTCAATATTGCATTTCTGTAGCAGATGTCCGAGCCAGGGTTTGGAGTAGAAGGGGATAACGTCATACCGATGGCTGTGTGGTGGAGCAAAATGGAATTATATGGCTGCCTCTTTGAAATTTGTGAAGTAGTAAATAAAACGGTCAAATTCAAATTGCATTGATCGATATCAATTTCAAGAAAATCGTGCTGTGTTACAAATAGCCCCACCCCATTTGTACGAAGTCAAATATGCAATTTTTCATTCTTGTACTTTAAAGGAGATTCCCATCCACTGAGGATCACTGATAATCACAGATTATGTATATTAAACCATGCTACGTATTTAAAGATACATATATATATAACTGTACAAACATGCATATATAACTTAACAAATATATGTTCATATATACATGCGTACACAGGCAGACGTACCTAAACATTCACATAGTATCGTTCGTAAGATGGTCGTTAAATCAAGATAAATACGCTAGTGAAGGTCTACCATTATTGACGCAACTTGAGCGATACTCGTCGTGTGACGAGTAACTTTGGAAGTACACTTTTGCTACGCTGAGTGATATAATAAAATACGGTATACATGCCAACATTATAATTGAAGTTTTAAATTTATTGGTGCCTATATAAACTAATGAATTGAATATGCACTTTTTTAAAAGAAACGTATTCGGTACCTAGATATCAAATAAAATTTAAAAAAGTGTCTGCTTGTATAGCCCTTCCCATAAATACCCTGTCACTTACTCCGTCTCCTGCTTTTACTCTACCTCTATGATTTTTTCTCTCTTACCTTGTGTTTTGTCTGCCACCAAGCTTAGTAATGGTACACATCATTCACTATTTTATGTTACCTCTCTCCATATTTTTCCTTTAGTAATTCTCTTTGTAGAACGTATAGTGTGACTGGAAATTCACGAAACAATACTCAAACATTTATATCGGTTATTATATCCCATATTAAGGCTGATCAATGATTGGGATTGGCACAGTTAATTTTTTTAAATGACCTAAAATAATGTGTGCTTTTATGTGCAAGACGATCCTTAGAAATCAAAACCGTAATTATTACAACACAGATTCACTCATACCAAACATCATGTAAAATATTATATATATGCGTGTGTGTGTGTTTGTGTGTGTGTGTATGCATATATGTTCATGTGTGCGTATCTTTGTGTCTGCGTTTGGCTCCCCCACAACCGATACTGGTGTGTTTAGTTCCCGTAAATTAGTGGTTCGGCAAAGAGATCGATAAAATAAGTGCCAGGCTTACAAAGAATATGTTCTGGGGTCGATTTATTTTAGTAAAAGGCGGTGCTCCAGCATGTCTGCAGTCAATTGATAGAATCTAGTAAAAGAACATATGCCTATAACCAGCTTTGCAAAATATAGATGTATGTATAAAAGTCACACATATAGGACAGTGGGGAGATGTGCAGCATGGCAGGAGACAACGTGACTTAAACCGTCCATGTCATCTTTACAAGTAATCGTAAAACTTTCAGGTCAGCAAAGTACTTATTCTATTAGACACTTCTGCCGAATCGCTAGATTACGGGGACGCACACAAACACTAACATTTATATATATATATATATATATATATATATATATATATATATATACACGGCGGGCTTCTTTGAGTCTGTCTACCAAATCCCCTCACGAAGATTTGGTCGGCCCGAGGCTATAGTAGAAGACACTTGCCCATGGTGCTACGCAATGGGACTGAACCAGGGAACATGCGGTTGGTAAGCATACTACTTACCACACAGCCACACCTGCACGTATGAGCATATGTATATTACACACATATATATACATACCTACATCTGTAGGTACATATATTTGTGTGTGTTTGTGTGTGTATGTATATATATATATGTGTATATATATATATATATATATATATATATATATATATATATATATATATATATATATATATATATATATATATATATATATATATATATCAATAATCATAAACATATACGGTGTATATTCTTCCCTACACTTTTTTAACTGTATATATTTTAAAATAAGTATTGCTATAAATTTTTAATTAGATCATTATATGACAAATATAAATTGAAATCTATATAATATTTGCATGAATAGGTCCAAGAGTCAAAGTATTATAAATATATTATGCAAATTCTGTCTCACAATTTATATCAAATTTATGGACAAAAAGTTTCATGCAATCCGAATAAATTAAAATTCATCAAAAGCGAAAGCACTTTTTAAAATTTCACGAATTTTGTGTTTTTTTCCCGTGCAAATAATCTGTTTTGAATATATTTCGTTCAAAGCGTACAAGTTTATGAATATCGTTAGCTCAGCATATAATCATGTCCTTTAATGTTTTAATAAAATGCTAATTATTTATTTGAATGGTATGTCATTTCAGATTTGTAAATAAGTTGAATAAAACGTACTTTTCAGATTAAAATAAAAAATTCTGTAGCAAATTGTGTGGTATATAAAGTATTAGTGATATCTTTATTTCTTACAGTGACTGATTTTCACTTTGAAAGCAAGGTAAAATATTGTATAATGTTACATAGAGAATATTATCATAATTTTTTATTTCATTGAAGTGAAATATCTCCTTTTGAAGACATTTACAGCATAGTATTCATCGATGTGATATGTCTTACGTGAGAAAACTGAATATCCGTGCCTTCAATGTTGTATTGAAACATATAACATGCATGATGGGCGGCGAACTAACACAATCATTGTCACGTCGAACAAAAACATCAGCGACATTTCTTCTGTTTTTATCCCCTGAAATCAAATGCTGCCAAGGTCGACATTGCTTTTTATCCTTTCAAGGACAATAAAATAAGTACCAGTTCAGCACTAAGTCGATATAACCGATTTCTACCTTCCCCGAAATTGCTGACGTTTTTGCCAAAATTTGTAACCAATATTACATATATAGCTTCTATTTGTCCCAAAAAATAAATAGTAACACTAAATGATACCTTATTTGTAATGGATATTTACTGATGAAGGACAAATATTTAGAAATGAAGTATTTCGTGAAGGAATTCTTACCTGTCACCAAGAACAAAAGAAACAGTATATACTTGCTAAAAATTAAATAAAATGAACTAAGAATTTCAGCTGCAGACAATGGGTAGAAACGGAGTAGGTTATAGTCTACCATTGGATCGTATTAATATGTAGGTACTCTAAATGAATAATAATAATATAGCTACAGTATTTCATATAAAAAAATATTGCACCGATATATTCTTAGAATAAAAGAAATACAAAAAGGTGTCAGATGCTTTTGTTTCATAATTGTGGAGACAACAGTTAGATTAGTTTCTGACACGCGTGCATTATTTATCGTTTTTTTTAAATTTCTTACTTACAGGAATGGGCTATGGATATTTTGCGCAAGTCTCTTGAGAACTTTTAGGTGAATACCATTCTCGTCACACTTGAAGTTTTCCTTGTTTCAAACGTGATGATTTAAAATGAGCAAGGTTTGATTCTTATATCTAGCAGGTCAGACCATGTTAGATTTCCAGTTTTTGACTAAGATTCAACTGGTCATAGAAAGAGATGTAATTTGAGTGAAACTAAATAATGTAACTGAGTATATTTAGATATAAGGGAAGTAGTCTAACATACGACATCTAACATACTTCATGTAATCCTGTATATAATTAGTAAGTAAAGCATAATATAGTGCAGTACATTTGAGTAATGGTGTTGTGCATCAAATATCGTTTACATAATGACAAGTATTTTAACGCAAATCAAAACATCAAAATATATGTATGTATATATATATGTGTGTGTGTGTTTGTATGTATGTTTATATATGTATATACAGGGTGCGATGAATAAATAGTCTAGATTACGCAAAAATGTCCAAATGTCCAAATATCCAAACACACGAAAGGATGGTGTTTAGATTACCATCTCAAAAAATAATGGCAAACACCTATGTTATTGAAACTTCGGAATCTTACTTCTGTAGAGTACAACTCTAACACATACAATTTAGTCGAAATATTTGGATGACATTGTACTCTAGCAACTCACTGGAAGCATCAAGTATCTTGTAGACGAAAAGAAATATCTAAAAATTCCTTCATGTACTGGTAGAGATGCAGATGTCAGAACATCAGTGTATCGAAACACAATTGGCTTTGGGTTCTACTTCATCTACATATCACACCGTGTGTATTGTGCTAAGATAGGAATTATCAAATGCATATTGAATCTGTCAAAAGAGATCTTCACTGGAGTATTTGTATACATAAAACATAATATACACGAAATACATGAAAACAAACTTAGTTCAACAAGTTAAAGGAATCTCCACCAATTGTACCAAAGTAACATGCACTCCGCTGATTCTTATGCAATTTCATTTTCACGTTGAGTGGCTGGAACAGAAGAAATACTTTTATACAAACCATGGCATTTGACAACGTCATAAAAGTAACGCTAGGACATCCTTAAATGCGTAAAAAGAGGAACATGGGAAAATATTAACGAGGATCGAAAAATGTGTTGAGCATATATGGCAAGCAGATAATGTATTTGTTTTAGGTATTATTGAACAAGACACTCTCCAAGTAATGCAACTAGTCATATTTTATTGTGTATGATTTATCACTGTAAATTATACACAATACACTGTAAATTATATACATTAAATATATATATACACTGTAAATTATACACATTAATGTGATATATGTTTAATGTATTCTTGAATATAATATGCTATTATATTTTGTATTACATACACTTGAAATTGCGCAACATGGTGTATAGCCTATTATTGTATCATATTCAATACAAATATTGTAGTATATTTTGCAACTCTGTTTCCTCCACGAATTCTACGTTGCCTTACGGATAGGCCATCAATGTTTGACCAAATAAACATGCCTAGCATCAATGTAAGAGCTGGTGACTGAATGAATGCACGGGTCAAAACAGAAACTACTTTACACTTAGTCTTACACTTTTACGGCCCCACCAATCCACTACTCTGGGTTGTTTATAGGTTTTTGATGCCAAAAGGTTTAAATGCAAAATTTACGTCGGCAGCATTTTGAATCACAGCCAGATGAAATAATGCAAACATTCTACCGAACTCGCTAAGAATTCTGCTAATTTTCTATTTACTAGTGTAATACATTTTGTATCAAGTATTATTGTATTTTACTGTGTTACAATCAAGCAATATGATTTGATGTTGAAGCGTCTGAAATAATCTGCAGTCCCAGGAATATCTCCGAGGGTGAATTCCGTGACATCTACTCGTTGAATTTCGCAAGGCTATAAAGTCTAACTGTGCAGTATTGTTATGTACTTTTTCGACCACTTCATGAATACTTTACATTAACATGATTATTTATTTGATTCTAAAACTGACTGAGTATATACATAAATGATTTTCTCAAGTTTAATTGCACTTTCATTGAGACAAAGTGCAGTATTGCATGATTGCGAGACATCGTATATGTATAGTTTAAGACCTGTATGTAATTTACTATATGTTAACTGACTGTTAATATGCTGTTACTTATGTTGAGATATAAATCTGTCTGTGAAAATGATTGATAGACCGGATGAAACCTTAACCCCGTTCAAAGATGCATGTACACCTTACTCCAACGTATTCCAACGTACGGATATATGTGAGCATATGTATGTGCAGATATGGATATGTACATATATATATATATATATATATATATATACACATACATGTATACACACATTTGTGTGTATATATATATATATATATATATATATATATATATACACGAATGTGTGTATACATGTATGTGTGTATATATGTATATATATACATATATATGTGTATGTATGTATCTATCTATACACACACACATATATATATATATATACTTGTGGTTATGTGTGTGTATGTTTAAAAGAGGACTATATTTTAGGAAATATCAACGATTGATATTGTTTTTCCAACCTTTGTCACTTGGAATTTTCCTATTGTATAGTTTTCCACGTTTACATCATCATTTCGACATTATTAATGCTTGCATGTCATGCAAATACGAAATACGAAATATATCTTGTGCAAATGGAGAATTCTTACAGTTATTGCGATAAGAGGAAAGGAGATAAAGTAGATACTCATAGCGTGATAGAATCAGCAAAATATAAACAAAATTCCACTTGTTGGCTCTGGAGTGTGAGACGCTAAAGCAGACGCTAGAAGCAGTACATGGGCTGTGATTTTGGCTATTATTTCCGACCTGTTAACAAAAATATTTTACTGTTTTTGATTAAAACACAATTATGGAATGATACTGTCCAATGGTATCAACACCTGGTCAAAGCTACATTCTTCAAAGTTGAATAAACAAGAAGTAACTACTTTCATGAATTTCTGGGTAACGTTTGTACTTCTAGAAAAGTTGAAAGCAGCGATGGATGTTTAGTGACCCTGGAAAGAGAGATGACCACTATATAAGACTGGTGCATGTGTATAAGACAGCTATCGTATATAAAAAAAACAGGCAAGGGATCACTGTCCAAATTACCAAACTCAAGAGTGAGCACTGTCTCCAGAGTGTCCCAAGAGGTGGTGGGTGAATGTCTCACAAAACCGAGTGTAGACGTTTACTGATGATAATGGTTCCCTGAAACATCATTCACTGAAGAGGTATTGTAAATGTCAATGAAAAGGTGTTTGTAAAGAACCAAAAAAAATGCTAGGGAATGATTCTGGAGACGAGAGATAACAGATGCAGTGCACAGCGGAAGCTCTAGGTAATACGCTGGAGAACTCTTAGAATAAAAGAGAGAGAATACTCTCATTACCAGCACCCCCTTAAATCTTTAGGAGAAACGCACTAAGAAACCACGAATGTCCAAGCGTTCTCAACAAGAGAATAAGTCAAATGGACAAGATGAGATGACACTCAACAGGATAAACTAGGCTCAACTGGATAGAAACCAAAGAATAGCGAGAAAGCGGGTTACACCAAAAACTCTAAGCAACTAACTGAAGTGAAAGAGTAATTCATTCATTTAGTGAAAATTAAAATCTCAATAAGCAATATAAAATAACTGCAGCCGTGCAAATTAGATCTGTGTAGACTTAGAAGAACAGAAAGCATGGGAAGCGGAGAAAGGAAAGGGAGATCAAGAAATCTCAGCTTAGCTAGGACCTTTACGGTACGCTAGAATAGTGCTTCCAGAGATGAAATCGGGAAGAATGACAAGATCCAGAGAAGAAAAATTACTGTAAAAATCAAGAATTCCCTGCAATATAACATGTTACTACTGTCTTTACAAAAGTATTTTGGTTTCAAACCTTGCGTTTGTCGAGAATATCTTGGTTTTCAGCATATATACATATATACAAAGATATGTGGATGTGTTTGAGTTGTGTGCCAATATGTATGTGCGTGTACATGGCATTGTGTGTAAAATTTTAGAAGTGGATCTATAATAAAATCATCTTCACAAACCTATCATCTATTATCCACATCAAAGTAACATTTCCATGCATACATATAACAACATTAATCATGTTCAAAATATGTAAGTATTTGCATTTGTTTCCTTTCGTCTTAATTACATATTTCTTTACATCTTAATTACTGAATTTCAGGAAACTAATTATTTAATTTCAGAAAACTAATATATAGATAGCGGATTAAATGTAAAGTGTCCCCAATAATCGACAAGGTATCAAGGTGTCAATATTTTGTATTATAGCCTATGAAGCGGAGAAAATATCTTTCAAGAAATTTCCAATATTGGTATCTGATTCTTCATTTCTGATTCCCATTGAGCGTATAAATTAGTGCGGAGAGGTTCTCAGTATTTTGGACAACACCATATATGTTCAGACTGAATAATGTCGTTTGACTACAAGATAAAGTGTATTAAAACAATTTTACCGTGTACCGGAAACCTTCATTAGCTTTGGAGGAGAATCTGATATCAAAAGACATCTCACACATCACTACATGAATGCAAAAATCTTCTAGATTTGGGAAAAAGATATGCAAGAGCATGTATAAGAGGAAGTGTCAAACCATGAAAAGTTTTGTATTAAGAAAAAAGAAATAAAATTGATTACGGAATATTGGAATACAAAAGTCCTTAAAATTCAGATTGCAGCAATACAGAAAAGACTAAAATAATGTGATGTTTTATCTAGATTTTGCTTGCTAATAGCATTTTTTGATATCTGATGCTTATTACATCATTAATTCATTTGCGCTGTACAGACTTCATTTCGTTAATAAATTTTCTGATCTCTGTTTATATTACGCTTACGCTATGACCCCAAAATGCAACATGTTCTGTGGAATATTTATTAGACTAGAAACCATTTTATTAACATCCCTAGGTGAGGTTTATAAGTTCACAAATTAACCATAGTTTGCAAAACAAACAAACAAACAAACAAACAAACGGGATATTTTATAAATTAACTTGTATACGTTCCACGGAATACAATAGTGTTCATATACGCATATATATTTATATATCAAACATTTTGCGCATATATACATACTTACTCAAGCATCTTAACACATATATTGAATATCATTTATATGAATTTACGAGTGGGCATATGGTTGTGTAATTATGCATTAGCTTGTGTGAGAGAATATGATATTTATACAACATATTCATACACAAATACATATTTACCCATTTTTAGCAAACACATGGAAACATAAATAACCTACATCTCAATTTTCTCCCTATTCTTCTAGCATAAACTGTTGTGTGCATATATACATGAATGCTTATCCATTCTGGTTGTTGTGTTCGCCTCTTTAAGCTATTAAATTTATTCCATTCAAAATAAATTCGACTTCTGAATGTCTTTATTTTCTCGTCGAGCTTTATTTTCAAAGACATAGTTGAATAGATTTCTATTCCATGCATACATATAACAACATTAATCATGTTCAGAACATGTAAGTATTTGTATTTGTTTCCTTTCGTCTTAATTACATATTTCTTTACATCTTAATTACTGAATTTCAGGAAACTAATTATTTACATTGGTATTTATCCCAAATATTTCCAATTGACTGATCTCCCTATGTTTCGGCTAATCTGGCAAGTTAAACAGTAATCTCTGTTATTTATAATATTTATAATGTTGTTTACAAATGAATGTATTTAAGTCAATAAGTTAATATGAATATATTAATATTCTTAAATGCATGTAGAGACACACTTACGGTTTCACTCAATTATGTGCACAGGTTTTGGAATATATGCGCTGCCACCTTCATAAAGATATAATAATACACATTAAGTACTTCCTTTCTCTTTCATCCCGCTCCCCATGCCTTCCATCTCTCTCTACCTCGCTCTCCCGATCTCTCCGTCCCTCTCTCCCTCACACTCTATATATACATATATATATAGATACGCACAAACACACACACACACACATACACACACACACACACACACACACACACACACACACACATATATAGAGATATGTGTGTGTGTGTACCTGTGTGTTGGCGTGCGTTTCCTGAACAGTCATCTGTTTTACCAATACATTTGGTTGCGAATATGTGTGACATGCAACATTATGCGCGTACAAATATTCATGCATATGTATGTATGCATGTATGTATGTATGTACGTATACACACACTCATATATATAAATATACATACGTGCGCACTACATACGCGCACATACATATGTATTTATATGTAAGCTTACCCTTAAATATTTCACGAAATCTAAATCAATTTAATATATCTATTATGTTGATTGTAATTATAACGTCTGAAAATCAAAATTACTAATTTTATAATTATTTCATTAATTGAATTAATTTAAAGTTACATATCTCCTGCGCACAATTTTTGGTAAATATTCAATTTACATGGAAAATGTTTCCGATTAGCCAATAGAGATTTCTTTGAAAGCAGAATAACGGTTTTGTCTAAATCTTAGTGAACATTTCTGTATACCATTTACTATACTCAGAAGATGGAATATAACTAATCATTCCTTAATATATCTTCATGAAAACAGCAATTACTATACAATTCAAGAGTTACTATTATATCAAGCAGCGTATTAGTGCCTATGCTGCAGGAAATTCCGTTATGCTTTAGAAATATACGAAATGAAATATTAAATATTCATGGCATTTGGAAGATGTGTTTCATATAATCACTGTCTCAAAGAGAAATGATTATCATTAATTTATTCTCCAATTTATTCCTGGGACTGTAAGAAATTTGGAACAGCGCCAGAACAAATAAGTATAAACGAAAATCAAGTTCAATAATAGTTTTCTATTATTTTGTAAAAGAGCAATACATTTCAATAGTCTTAAAAAGTTTTACTAAAAAATATCAGGGAAAGTACATTGTATAAGAAATATAAAAATACATATGAAATATTAATCATACATTAAAGGATTGTTGTATAACCGCTGAACCTTTCCACGTTTTACGAGCCAGTAAAAAATGACTTTATGATAGACCTGCTCGGAAATGAGGACCAAATCTCTCTCAAATCACAAGTGATAAACGAAAGAAGGACACATAATATGGTATAATATCATGTGCACTATAATTGAAGGTAAACAGAGCGGATAATTGCACCTATAATGTTTTTGATCATTTATACAAGACGCCTTGCGCTTATACAATAGAATGATCTCAATTAGGCTAACCTAAGCACAAGCAACAACTTTCTTTTAAGAAAGCAAATTAGCCTTTTCTTCAGTCCATTAAATGTGGATCAAACTTGCAGTTTCCACCAGTTTTATGCAATAAAATAGGTTTCAAATTTGTGTTAGGTCTATATTGAACCCTTAGAAATATCATTATACTTTTTTTCGGTCTTAGGCATTCTTACTATAAAGCAAAAAATATCGTCTAAAGATAGTTTATACTACATCTATTCAATCATTAGGTTGCTTTGAAGTGTAAACGGATAAAGTACTGGGTAACGGGTCAAATATCTGGCGGTTTGTAACTTGGCTGTTTACTCGATCTGCAAAAATTAGAAAACTATTCTACGTAAAATCATACTCTATTTTTTTAGCAAAATGAAAAATAAAAACACATTAGAAAAATATACAGTCCTAGTTAAACTATAAATGTCATACTGATCGGATGGGGACAACTAGATTGTATATCATCATAGGTTTGTGGCATGGGATATAAGTTGAACCATACAAATTCCAGGAGATTATCACACATATCTCTTAAATGACTTTGTCCAATATCTTAAATTATGTGTTACAGATTAAAAAAAATAATCGCTACTGTAAAGATGAGCAATGCATTTAGCAATAATACTACTTGCGTTAAATTATCTACTGAACTTCACTAGATAAATGAGATGTTAACAACTCTTGTATACTGTTTTTGAGAAATGCGTGTTTCAGTGTTACTAGCCCTTAAACAACTTATTTATCACCCAAGTACTTCCAATGCTTTTGTTGAACGTTTTAGAGTAAGAGCCAAATCGCATGAAATTCAGAAAAGGCAGTGTATTAGAATTCTATGGGTCCAGATTTTACTTCTAAATGAGAAATTTGCCGCTTTAAAGTGAGATTAATAATTTCAAACCTCGAACTATCTATTTCAAAGGGACAATACGGATTTCAGAGTACTATTAACATAAAGAATGCTGATTTTTAACAGAAATAAACGTAAAAAATACCTAATATCACTTCTACACTATATAAATTTGCCCAGTAAATATTACCTTTTCATCATTGGAGCCCCTCCCCCATCAAAAAAAGCATTGCCTTGTGGAGCTTTAGTCAATATCATCGACTCCACCAGTACTTATTTTTATTTTAGCCTGTAATTTATCCCATCGATTTCTTTGTTCGAACCACTAAGTTGCGGGGATATATACACACCACCGCCGGTTATGAAGCAGTGGTTGGTGGACAAACACACAATGACACTCACAAACAAATACAGACACACACAATTGACGGGCTTATTTCATTTTTCGTCAGCCAAAAGCACTCACAAACCTTGGTCGGCCAGGGGCTATAGACTATAACAGGAGACACTTGCCTAATGTGCCTCTCAGTGGGACTGAAACCAGAACCGTGTGGTTGGCAAGCAATAATTTTACACTCACACCTTGGAGTATTGCTAATATATGCATGATTGCATTACTGTTATATAAAAAAGCTCTAAAAAAAACCTAACTCGCATATAAAAGAACACCATGCGATGGATTAGCTACTGCCTCTGAACCTCCGTATTTGCTATCTGCTCACTACTTTTAACGTCATTTCCATTCTCCATGTGGATGGGGAGCACCAGTATCTTGCAGGGAATATTGTATGTTAAGTATAGATACTTATGGCCATAGCATTGCAAAATAATCTGGCAGAGTTTCAAAACAATTATGAATATATTCCCTAATATAAACACTGAATCATTTTTATATTAGGGAATATAATAGCAAAAACAAAAAAAAGAAATAGTGAAGTCAGTTTTAATTTTGTTTAAATGTAATATGCTTACGTAGAAATGTTTATCTCACTTTGAATTACTTTGCTCAAGCTAAGAATTAGAAATAATTAATCAGATTGTTATTGTTGTTAAGATCCTGTCGGTACTGTTTAAGCAGTTCTTTGCCTTAGTAATTTTGTCTTATGTTTAGACACATAGCGTCTAGATTTACATTATTCCTTGTAATACTCCCTTTCAAGGCGATAGGATATAATGTTTAGACATTGATTCAGCTACTGATGCTGTCATGTCTAGCGACCACACAGGGTCTATTTTGTCGATCCATAGACTGGATTTTGCACATGATGGAAGATATTTCAATTTACTTCCGTAATTAATACCGTGATTGTCTTTGTTGAAGCCTAACCCTGGTCATAGCTGATCGATCAGACTAATATCGCTTCAAACCATGGCTACCTCCCCATTTTGCATAGTAAAAATTATCCCATGGATTCTTCCGTTTATTTTCTTTTTGTACAGATACCTTATAGTGATTTCACTGTTATTTATATGCTATTTCTGTCTGATAAAGTGACCACGAAACGGTTCCTTTGCTAGTTCGACGTTATTAATGGTGCATAGAAAGGTACGTTCATTCCAAAATCCAATTTCAGTTTTCTAGCCAAAGGTGATCAAAACAAAACTAATTTTGCCTAGACAAATATAGGTGTTACATATTAATTTCGTAGACTAATATGCCCCTTGGTTTTCAATTTTGGCTCACTTGCTTCTCATGCCTATAATTATCATCAACGCTAAGGATTAATCTTTTTTTCTTATGAGTGTAATTTGAAGTGAGTGAGCGTGGATTATAGTTCACTAGATTAAATATAACAGCCCTTACTTAAAAAATTAATATTGTGTAAATACAGCTGGGAATCAGCATTATGAATTAGTTTGAAGTACGTTTAAAATATGTTTTCCAATATTGATACCAGGTTTTAGGTTAGAACATAATGAATTGCACATCTATTCCTGTGCTGAGAGAGAGCAAGTAGAAGAGAGAGAGGAGTGTGTGTACGCATGTGTGTGTGAGCGAGAGAGCGTGCGTGAGAGAGAGAAATAGAAAGAGAGAGAGAGAGAGAGAGAGAGAGAGAGAGAGAGAGAGAGATATTCATTAAACTGACATAACATTTGCTTGGGATTAAATCTATTTCGCTGTCAGAGCTTCCCCGAAAGTTCCCTCAAAATAGAGAAGTGTTAATGAAATCTTATGAACAGGTAATAAACAACGTCTTCGTAAACTTTTTTGACTAAAGCATTTTACATATAATATACTGAATAATAAAAAAAAATAATTTGTCTATCATTCAATTTACAATTTATATAACAATTTAGATGAATATATATTCAGATATTTGAAAATTATTACCTGAGGGATAATTTTATAATGGCTATTATAAAACTTCTATACCATATGCGGATAATAATTTTCTGACAATTACTTAGACGACTATGTCTGCAACAAAGTAAGAGCAATTTTGGAAACAGTGGAAACAGTAAGAAAAAAAACAATTTGTATCTTATCAAATATGCAGCCCATTGAAAATAAATAAATTGTTTTTAAATACGAGCTATAGGTAATACCATCATCGACCCTTTACGTTTCGCTTGAAACCTTGAATCTTATCTCGTCCAATGTCCTTATATATATTTGAATCATTATAATAAAGAATTTTATTTTTCTAAAAACCTAAATGATAGTTCGTACTTAATCGAACTGTCTCGTCTTTATATATTATGCTAATTTTATATGTACTAGTAAACTTGAAATAATGTACTTTTAAATTTAACACATGGAATTACAGAGATATTAGTGCGAACAGGACAATAAATAACTGGCAAAATTTTCAGATTACACGACACTTTGTAGGAATGAATAAATTCGACCAAATTTAAATGTATGTAAAAAGAAATACGTATTGTTTAAGCATCAAAGAGAATGTGAAATTAGGTTCTAATAAGAATTGAAACTATCTCTCCTTAATACAGGCTTCTACACCAGGATACGACAGAAGTACATTTTCCGACTGTTGTAAAGAGCGCCTGTTAATATCCACTGCAGCAATCAAATACTTTCGAGCAACATTGAACGAAGGTTTAAATAAAACAATATTAAACAAATAAAATAGTTGATTGATGTAAATAAAACAAAAATATTTTTAAATGTTTACCTCCAAATATATTTCTAATCGTAGAAATATTTCTTTCTGATTATCTTCTAAGTCAAACCATAGTAGTACAGACTTGTGTTTAAAAGAATTGCAGTCATGAGTATCCAGTCGTTCTTTATAATTTTGGAGAACCTATGACTATATTATCTAATGTAACTTTTGTATTTTCATGAAAGTAGTATGCAATTTAAGTGAAACTTTGTTGCTGTAACTACCAATCTGAGTTACAAATTACGATCGTTTTCGTTGGTCCATACTATGGCTGTTGCCATTTAGTTTCAGATCAAACTCGATCAAACAGTTTGAAGTGGTTTGCCTGTTATCGCTCATCTAATGGGTCCTAACCACGATCATCCTATCATATTTATAAATGGATTAATAGTTTCTATCACATCCTTCATTTTGTAAGATGCTACAAACTAACCAGTTTGAGGAGATTGGCTTACTACTTCTGCTAGATTGAGCGAGTGATCGTGCTGAGGTTACAATTGCTAATGGAGGTAAAACATGATTTCCATACAGCAATAAAATAGTACATGTGGGGCAAAAATTGCTTCAGATGGATATTGAACTTAGGTTCCGATTTAGATAACTTTGGAATCTAACTAAACTATTCATCAAATATTGAGTCATCTTGAAGAATAATATATCAGAGTCGCTGGAGTTGCGGATCAAATTCAGAGTACGAGGGCTTCTTAAGTGTCATAAATATGCTTGGGCATTGCTGAACCAAGATAGGTAGCGACCTTCATTAATTTATAATATTTTTAATTAGTTTGTCGCAAAGAATTGTGCTATTTACATTCTGATGTTGCTGGTACTTATTATTTCACGGTGTTCGATGTCAAATTTGATTTTTGTCTCTCTGCGGTGGATAAATATAATACCAGTCAAGTAATGGGATCGTCGGCATCATTTAACCCACTCTCCTCAGAATTTCTGGCTTTGCGGCTTAATCAGAAACAATTATTTTTAGATGCTTTTGCAGGTGAAATCCATTGGAACAACAGACAGCATACATTACTTTAATCTTTCTGTCTCTTTGTGCATTGAGTTAAAATCCCTCCGAGGTCTATTTTGCCTTTCATACTTTCGAAAATAACGATTAACGTACAATCCCTATACTGGAGCATCCTTTTCTCTCTCTCTCTCTCTCTCTCTCTCTCTCTCTCTCTCTCTCTCGCTCGCTCGCTCGCTCGCTGGCATATCGTAGACTACATAAACACCTAAAACAAGTGGTGTGCATACTACGAAGTCATATCTGCTTGCGAGGGACAGCTGTAGATGTAGTTTATGTATTAATTCATCACTATAGATCTGTCCATATATTTGCACCCTGTTACTGCTGAGAAAATTGGAGTATTTTTCTGAATTTAGTTTGTGCTATAAAAGACTACTGTTAAGGCTTAATGTCAACACAAAGTTAGCGTTAAGGGCTATTGTCAACACCAAAATTATTTAATATAGGGGGAATTTACAATAATATTACTGAATTGATTTCAACTCTTAATCCTATTGGATGGGTATAAATATTGTCAGGTGCAATAACCCATTTGTGGCTTCATCTATTTCGCAAGTTATGTAGATATTCGAATACCTAAGGCTTTACATTCTTCATTAAACACTAACATTAGAAATATGTTAGATTTGCATTACTCTTGGCTTAACATTCTTATCCGAAAGTAATTTGTTTTCGGTAAGCGATTTTCATTTTACTGTTTACCGAAGTCTTACATTCGCCAATTAAAAGTTCACGAGGCTGGTTTGTAACTCGGTTATAATCTGATAGAAGACAAACTTTGTATTTTGTCCTACGTGACTGAAATGAATTAAAGAAAAGTTTGAAGTGGATTACGTTTGTTATCGCTCATAGTAAAGTAAAAGATAATAGAAATGGAGAATCATTATTGTACATATCTACTATAATGAAGAATTGTTTCATTAATTCTACGCAGCAAATGTGTATTGGAGAAGTAAAGCCAATAGATAGACCTCAGATTGTATTAGTCTCTTTATAGTTTAGTTCCTCGTGTGGATTGACAATGTGGCATTAATAATGCCTCTGAGACTTGTATGGTCAAAGTAGTTCATGTTTGTATTGAAGTCGATGACTGAAGAAAAACATGAGTAGGTAGAGAATTCTAGAAGACTTTCTCTTTGGGTAGGGAAAATTGAAAAATGTGCTTGGTGCAAGGCTTGCATGATTAGAGGCACTTGAGTCGGTGGGATGAATGTCGATGACATGAAGTAAATCAACCTTGTGATACAAAGCCCAATATAGTGGACTGTAGAGGAGAGGCAGAGTACGGCCCATAACCGGAAGTTGATTGGTTTGTTGATGAGTAACCTATTGCTTCACATTCGAGAGGTATTTATAATAAACCACTACTTTTATGAAAAACAACAACAATGAACCACGTTTGTAGCGGATTTTATCACATCAGAAGAAGAACGAAGCTAAATAATATAAGGTAGCTAATTTTCAGACAGAGACATTTGTAGAAACCAATATAATTGAATATGTGTAGACATGTTTAAATATGAATTCCAACTTAATGAATAATATATTCCAAAGTTTTGGAAATGGTGAGAACTAATAATATATACATTAGGGAAATATTACTTACAGTGTAAAGAAAAGAAACTTAATTTATTCTGATCGATTCACTATTGATTTGTAATTAGGTCCGTACTCATTGATATACTGGTGCTCTAAGTTATTAATAGATTCTTCACATAATATTATACGTACGGTAAGAAAGGATAGATTTTAATAAAAAAAAAAGACTGCAGAAAGTTTATGTAAAATGGTGTAATGAATTTATTAGCAGACTTTACTGTAAATTATTTTGTCTGCTGCCTACGCATGCAAAATTCATCTTACTTATATTCATTTATGCATAGATGATAAGATATTCTATTTTATGCAATTTTTCATTGAGATATATATACAGCTGTATATGTAATAAAACAGTATAATATTTACTGATATTTTGGTGTCGGATTCATTAAAATAATTTTCTTGTAGTTATATAATTTCGAATTGTCCTTCAATGATGTCTGAATTTGGAATTTATAAGCTTTCGGAAATATGAAAGAGGCAGTAAATATCTATTTTAAGAAGTCCATTTATTTTAACACATTTCCTTCAAACAACAAAAATGTTAGGTATGTTTTACATAATTATAACTAGTTGAATCCCAACCAAATATCAATGTTGAGATACAGCAGATACAGATCGTTTGAAACACAAAAAGCAAGAAACAAAAAGCAGCGGCAAAAACATGAATGAAAGTTGTTAAACTGTTAACTTCCTGTTTTGTTACTAAAAGAAAATAACTGTCACATGTATGTATTATTAAAACGTTAGATTACGACAGCAGTATATGTATGCAGAGAAGCACACGCGCGCTTACGCATGTGCCTGCATATACACACGTGCTCAGTAACAGAAACACACACGATTCACAAACATGTATTCAAAGCATAGATTGCTCATATACAGATGTGTGTCATTAGAGGGTAAGTATCTATCTATTTAGTTATTTATTTATGTGTGTATATATATAA
>NC_142931.1:64676316-64698816 GCF_046866305.1 Octopus bimaculoides | reverse complement strand
CACATACACACACACACACACACACTCACACACATATACATATATATATTCACACACACACACAGATATGTTTGATATAATATTTTAAGCAGTAAAACATAGTTAAATATATGTAGCTGCTGAAATTAAATTACATTGAATATATAATTACTCCAGGTTCTGGGCGTCAAGATCACTACAAACGCTTGGAGGTATTCCTGTCTTAAGCAAAGTAACAATTATGTATATGTTATTCTTTGAGATTTCTTTAACTTCTTAATGTAGTTCAACACAGACGCTAACGATGTGCAAAGTCTTTTTGAATTAAAACAGTTTCGGCTTGTAAATATATGTTCGAGCTAGTGTGTGCATTATGTAGGTGTACGTTCCTTCACTTATGTTCTGTGTGAAGATGTCTCTGTAGTGCTCAGGTCTTTGTGCATATCTGTGTTTGTGCGTTACTGTATGTGTGCATGTGCATTATTACTACTTTTACCTATGTGTCTCCGCAGAAGCACAAAACAAAATTGTGCAAATATGTATATAAGGATTATCAGATGAAGAATGCTTGAAATATTTTGCAAATTTTCACTCTTCCTTCTTTAGATTAAAATTGGAAATGCGAGTCAGTTTCTATTGCCTTTTCTTAGCAAATCCCAGCATTTCCAAGTCTTTGTGGAAATCCGTAGTTTAATGTACTCCTTTTCCTGAACTTTTGATGGTGCGTTCACATCCGCTAG
Source organism: Octopus bimaculoides (assembly GCF_046866305.1). Taxonomy (NCBI): domain Eukaryota; kingdom Metazoa; phylum Mollusca; class Cephalopoda; order Octopoda; family Octopodidae; genus Octopus; species Octopus bimaculoides. The sequence goes on along the minus strand of NC_142931.1, from coordinate 64,698,097 downwards.
ACAGCTGACCTCGACAATGATACCTGATTCAAAGAACAATCTTAGGTCTATTTTGTTTTACTCATGATTACTGTTTTTATTGGATTATTTCGCCAGAACGTGTGATGGAAGATCTTTGACTAAGATACTAATACAATAATAATAAAGCTGACCAAATATATACTGTATGTTTGTTTAATTGGGAAAATATGACCATCTTCTAACACAACAATATAGAAAATATATATTTTTTAAAAGTAGTTAACAAGAAAATATATATTCATCGGATTTAGCAACTTTGAATGCTGTGATTGACATCAACGAATCATTTCAATTCCTCTACAATAATTATAGTTGTTGCACATGGTGTTTTTACTGGATTATTTCGCCAATATTACTTGTTTTTAAAGATGTAATTATAATCTTGCTCTGACATGCTTTTGATGTATCCATCAGGGCAATCCTTCCTTCGGATAGCACTGTAAATGTATGTTTGTAACTATATCATGTCTGAAGGGTTTGTAATATCTTGTAGACATTTTGGAGCAGCTACTGATATTGTAGATGATATCTTCCATACTGGTATACTATAACTTCCATTTTCTATTACACCCCAGAGGTTTGGTGGCCTTGTTGTCTCTCTTGTTTATCTGGTATTTAGAAACTGTCTCCTGTACGTGGATAACGAAGGCCTGTCCTTCTAGTTCGGATGTGATATATATATCGAAGATCCAGAAAATGTACTCTTTCTGACAATGTTGCAGTTATTCTCCTACATGCAAGATTTGTACCTTGATTTGTAATTGATTTCCCTTTAAGTTTCTGTTTAGATTGGTCAATCCAGTTTCGTATAGGTCACGTGGAACTGTTGTACACTAAGATAAATATGCTCAGGAGTTCTTCCCCTACTCTGAAGACGTTGTTGCTCTAACTTTTGAGTACTTAGGTAATGTACTTTCTTTTTCTTTCTTTCTTTCTTTCTTTCTTTCTTTCTAATTTACGTTCGTTAGTCTCCAGTAGTTGTTGTCTGAATGATAGAATACAACACTCAAAGGCCGTTTGGAGTGACCTTATATTCTATCAGTGTCTTCGTTAATTTTGATGTTGCCAGTGGTGGTCAATATGTTTGTAATTTTGATGTCTAGACAGCGGATCTCATGAGATCTTCATTCTAATATACCAAATGTTGGTACAAGCCCTGGTGCTACAATAGCTTTAATAGAAGACAGCTCTGTCTAATACATCATCCTTTCGTTTCTCTGATTTTACTCATAGCACTAACATATGCAACATTTTTATCAATTCCATAATACTTTTAGTGTTTATCATTAGGAACAGGGCAGGTAGACACACGCCACTGATGTTAAGGCTCTCTGACTGTTTGACAAACTTATTGTGGTTGATAATCATGTATGAGCATTTATTTTGCCTGAACTCCATTCCTGTATCCACTGAGAATGTTGTGACAAGTTAGTATAATTTTTTCCCGTAACGAAGTTCATCAGTTACCACTCGTTGATTGTATTTCCTCTCAGTTCGTGTCGGGATCGTTCTTTCATGCAATTCCTTATGCATGTAAATAATATGTCTATGAATTATATCTGCTGGAGCAAAGGTAGCATAACTTAACGACGGTTATAAGGCGGGGATACGCCCCAGGAAGTCCCATTTTCTTTAGAAAAAATATGACTGATATTATATTAACGATCCTACAATTATCTCTCCTTTGCAGTTAAATTCAGTTTCAATCTTCACTAGAAGTCAGTTTATTTCCACTTCAAGAAAAGTTTATTTAAATGTGCCAAGTCTTCGTTTTCTATGTTATTTAATATAGATATATATATTTATACACCGAAAAATACATACATACATATATACATAAACACACAGACACACGCATACACACACAGATACAGAAACACACAGACAAACATACAGATACACACAAACATATATATAAAAGCATACACGTATGCATTCAAACAGACACACACATATACACGTACATATATTTATGCATTTATTTTTATATGTATGCATGCAGATATGCGTGTAAACAAGGATGAACGTAACTTTTTAAGTGAATATGAAAATTATATGCATTAAAGGCACGTTAATATCAGTACAAAGTCCTTTATTTTGAGATCGTATCACTTCAATAAATTGCTTCGATGGTCGTTTGTATTTGAAAATTCATAATATGAGGCCTTTCTACGTCAAAGTATACAAAGTGTGAAAGATCATTAGTTAACACGAATCCATTGCAGTAGAACGTACCAAAATATTGTCACATCGAAACAATGAACAAGCTTACACCAGTACTTGAGCGGGTTTTTTTACCACAGCCCATGTGTAATTTCTTTCATATCAATAATCCCCTGACAATTCACATATGGTATTCCAGCATTCGAAGCTAATTCAATCCGGTTTCAGAAAGTTCACAACTTCTTAAGGCCAATTATATGACAGCTGTTCAGCATGCTAACGTACTCCTACAACGACCGTTGTTTCCAGTGTTTAAGGCCATTTATTTGGATTACTCATGCCCATGTCGTTACTTGATTCAGATAAAATTACAGTTTCAATCAATAATTTCCCTTGTGAAATCATAACATTAAATGGATTGTTCCTTTGCGCTTACACGTAAACACGAACTGAAAAGTCGTATACAGTAATATTGTAAAACATTAGAAATCCTTAAGACTATATGGCAGTAATATAATAACAGCAGTAATGATAATAACAATAGTAGTAGTAGTAGTAGTAGTAGTAGTAGTAGTAGTAGTAGTAGTAGTAGTAGTAGTAGTAGTTGTAGTAGTAGTAGTAGTGGTGGGAGTCGTCGTGGTGAAGTTGTTCCCCCTATGGTTTTAATAGAAATCGGGTTCTTCGATCCCCTTTGTTTATTTCTTATGAATAACTTGCAAATCCACGTATAAATATATTAAAATATATATGAAAGTCAAAGTGTTGCTAGTTTAGAGAATTTAGACTTAGTCGGTATTTTCTTATAAGAAATATTTCCTTGCTAATGCTCTCAGCCACTACATCGACGAATGTGCTTACAACAAATTTCCCAAGTTCACAACGTTTCCACTATACAAATTCAAAGAAAATGCTAGCCAAAATGAATGCATTAGCAAGGAAATATTTTTTATAAGAAAATACCCACCATGTCTAAATTCTCTAAACTAGCAACACTGAGACTTTCATATATATTTTAATATATTTATACGTGGATTTGCAAGTTATTCATAAAAAATAAACAAAGGGGATCGAAGAACCCGATTTCTATTAAAACCATAGGGGGAACAACTTCACCACGACGACGCCCACTACTACTACTACTACTACTACTACTACTACTACTACTACTACTACTACTACTACTACTACTATTATTATTATCATTATTGATGCTAGTTATTCGACATCTACAACCACTCCTAGAATTCTTGATACTATTTAATTTACTAAAACAGATAGTAGTAATCTTCTCGCACAACAAGTAGGAATTACCATGTTTTCAGAACTCAATGAAAGGACCACGTGCGCATGCAAGAAATAACAGTAAACTATGAGTGTCATTCTTAATTTTAGTTTCAATTTTATCTTATAAATAGCCCTTTTCTCTTCTCACATATATTATATTCATTTTTGATAAGGTTTAAAAAAAAAAAACCGAAATATGTAAATTAATTAAACACCCAAAAAATGTTTTTAAAAAGTGGCATTTTCATTTTTATTCACATTCAACATCTACTTACTCGTGTGGTACTTTTACAAATCTTTTCAAATATATATATATATATATATATATATATATATATATATATATATATATATATATATATATATATATATATATATATAGGAAAATCCGCTAAAGTTGCAAATACAAACACGAGAAAAAGAGTTTATTATAAAACGGTTATATATATAACGGTTATCTAATATTATTAATATATATATTAAAAGTAGATGCCCAAATATTTCTACTTTCAAATCTACAGTAAAACTATTAATGACTATTTTATGGTTTATATATGGTCGCAAAACATTTAATATTTAATTATTCGGTAGTTACAGAATTGAATGATACGCATATAGCATGAACGTAATGAAGATTAAAATTAAAAATGCGAATTTGCTAAGAGAGTAACACTATTAAAAGTTATTTGGAAGAAAGATATCTCTTTCTCCCCTTCCCCTCTCTTGGTATTAATATGGATGTATATGTATGTCTTCAAACTGAAAAATGTTATGTAAACGCTGAACATATCGTCGGCGTTTATTTGACTCTGGCTGAATGAGATATGCGAAATTATTATTCAATGCAAAGTAAACAGAGCTGCATAATTTTAGGCTTCTACTCGGATTGAAATATTATGTAATCGCTAGGTAACTGATGGTTCAGCTGCAATATTTGTAGTTTATGATTGCAGAAAGAACATCCCTGAATTTCAATTAATTTATGGTATGGCAATAAAAGATAATATTGATATATTTCAGAAATACAATTTTGCAAGTATATCTACCTTAAAATGTCTGTTTAGTAGAGTCAACGTTATACTATTTATTATTAAACTTCCAGAATTTAGCTTGTCCAATTTTAGTCAGTAAAATCTGTCTATTCATCTGGTTGACGGTTTGAAATATATTGGTGCTGCGTGAATCTTAATTTGAACGGGTGCAGGGATTAGCGGCGTTGATCTTTGAAACCAAATGATGGTTCTCGCAAAATATATTGCCTATTAGGGTGGGGGTTGATTACGCACTTGGATGAAGTGTTCGCTGGTTGCAGATGCAAATGTGTTTCAAGTTAATAACTGACTTTAGTACTAATGTTACTAAATATATCTCTATAATTGTAACCAATAGGAAAGTGGTCTTATATCAAAATTAAATAAAATACAAAAGGTTGAAGAAACATTAATGCACCTTAATATTTTCCCTTTCAATTTCATTATCTGGCCGCACGGCATGTTCACCTTTAATATATATATATATATATATATATATATATATATATATATATATATATATATATATATATATATATATATATATTATGTGTGTGCGTGTCTGTGTACATAAATATGAAAATAAAGATGACCAGAATGTGAGGACTAGAAGCAAACACTTCGTATAATAATAGGCATTTTTTATGTTATGATTAAAAATATACAGAGAAACAAATAACGAAACCACAACGAATTACAAATATGCATAACTACGTAAAAGAGCTTTACTGAACTCTGTACATTTATTACGTAATGTACTCATTTAAAACTCGCACTGACTTCATTTGGTGTCCTGAAAGCACACAATAAAAGAAAAATATTGAAAAATTATAATATTCATATTCAGTTTTGTTTTTGTCCACATTAATTATAACTCTTAATAACTAAGATTAACAAATTAACATTTGGTCAACAGTGAACACATCTTAAACAAAGATTTTTTTTTTATTGAACATATTTTAGACATCTGACTCATTTATATATCTTTTCTAATAAGTATTTGTTATTTTAAGGCGATCATCCATTGTACACTTTCTCATCCGAGAAACATAAAGAAAATAATTATGATACAAGTAGATGTGTTCATATTTTTAGGAATGATCTAATAGATGTTATAATAACGGTTTCAGTTTTTGGCCAGAGAACAGCAATTTTAACAGAGTGGATAGCCGATTAACTCAACTATTTGGTCAACTAATACTATTTTATGGTCCTCCAAAGGATAACATATTAATTTGACACCGATGGAATTTTAAACTCGGGACGTAAACAACCAAAATTAATGCTAAAATTCATTTTTGTCCCACACGAAAAGGATTCAGCCAGCTTAACCGTGTAGAATTTTACCATAATTGAAGAAATTAAAGGGATACGTTCAGACGCAGATACATATAAGCAAAAAAAAAAAGAAATATGTATATATTCAATTTTTCAATAAAATTCATGCAAAGTTTAACTAATTAATCATAAAGAAGAGCATTATTTTTGATGACTCTAGTATTTGGATGATTGAAAATGATTTCGGGGGATAAATGCAAATAATATTATCTCGGAATTACAAGGGCATTGAACTATTTTCCTACAGAAGCTAGATTGAATATATCTCCAGGCACATTTGCTTATATAATTGCAAGTAGGTCAACAAACGCTAGTTGATCAACACGTAAATTCGATATCCATTAATTGATCTGAAATAATTTGCAGAATGCTTCACATTTACATTACATAAATACACACACATACACACACACACACGCACACACACACACACACATACACACACACACACACGGACACACACACAGACGCACGCTCACACATACACCCATGCTCACACACTCATTCCACCACACAAATAAATAAATAAATAAATATATATATATATATATATATATACATGGATGCTACGTACATGCATTATGTATGTGACCCTCTGTATTATGCATATGTCTATACACTTGCATATATTTATACGCATATATGCATATTTATGTAGATATAAACTGTATGTAGGTATGTATGTACGTATACACACTCACACTTACACACACAAACACACACAGATATATATTTATACATATATACATATTGATATACATATATAGATATACATACATATATGTATGTATACATATATATATATATATATGTATAGTTTAGGCTTCTACTCGGATTGTATATTGTGTATCTATATATATGTATGTGTGTGTGTGTCTGTGTATGTATATATACAAACATGCACACACACAAATAATTTCTCTGTGTCTGTGTATTGCAATGGTTGAGTGCGCGTGTTTTGTATGCGTGTTGCTTAGCATGCGTGTATGTGTGTGTGTGTGTTGTTTATATCGACGTTTCATGCTACAATATAATTAAATTAACACATCACTGTTATATAAAGTAATTGCAGATAGATGATTTTAGAGCGCTATTTCGAAGACAAAACTTCCACTTTACTACTTTTCCTTTTCACACACGATTTCTAGTCAAGGTGATATTTCGCAGAGGTGTGATATTCGTAATACCAATATGAATGTACTGATACATGTCAGCATTACTTAGCTCTTTAAATTTGCATCTCATTCATAGTATTATGTACTAACCACTCTTAAAAAAAAATTGAAGAAAATTGAAAGAATAAGTTAAGATATCATCATACATTTTAACTCACATTGCGCCTAATATCTAAATAATACAGAAATACTCTCCAGCACTGCATATCTATACACATTTCCTCATCTTGAAATTTCGTATCCATTAAATCAAATTGTTAATATTTACATATAAGAAAAATGCGAGACTGCCAAAAGGGAACATAGTTGCTGATGCAGTGAGCAAGGTGATGAAAATTTATTGACGTCCGTCAAATGGGGACAGATATTAACAAGTATCCATTGTCTGGTAGATTCAATCGATTTCACCATTCGTTCACAGCTTGCTGACTTTGCATAGTTACGAGATGTCAATATACTACCTTTTATTAGTGCAGTGTACTAACAGAAAAATAAAGTTTAGACCTAACTGTCAAAAAATACTTATTCAATTACCTTTACACACATAGTTCAAACACCATCATGGTTAATATAATACGAGATTATTCCGTACAAAACAAAAATTAAAGAACATTAAGCTCATTACTTAACGTCCGTCGGTATATGTACAGTCTTGCATCAAAGGAAAATTCATAGCTACCTTATATACCAATATTAGCATACTTTTATATACTTGAACATAAACCTAACTGACACAATCTTTTGCTTCAACCAACTATATTATATTTTCAAATACCACCGCGATTGACTGCTTCTTGTAAAGACGCCCATTCAATTAATTATAGCAACTTAACAGCACAATGTGCAATATGAGTATTTGAAGAATGTATAAAGAGCAGTGGTTCTTTATATCATCCTTGGTTATTGGATTAAGTAGTTATTGGAGTTAAATATTTTACAGTTCATTCTTTTATGGTCATCGTTGCCATACTTTCCTCTTGTCTCGATGTTGACCTAAATATGCAAACACTAAGCAGTTGCCCTAAATATGCAAACACTACGCAGTTGCCCTAAATATGCAAACACTACGCAGTTGCCCTGAATATGCAAACACTACGCAGTTGCCCTATCTTTGCTCTATTTTTTCTAGAACTAGCACCCAAATTCTAATCACGTAACACATGAAAAATATATAAGTATTTTGTACTAGATGCGCTCTTCTTAGAAAGGAGTGCTACTTACACTTGGAATACTTCTGACTTTATTCTACACAACTGTGGCTGGTTTAGAGCAGCACAATCATATTAACAAGTGGGAAGTGATCAATGAATATGATACTATAAATACATATAGCACGTGGTTGTGTAGCAAGAAGCTTGCTTCCCAACCACAAGGTTCCGCGTTCAGTTCTACTAACCGAAGCCTTATGACTGGATTTGGTAGCGAGAAACGGAAATAATCCCGTCGTATATATATATATATATATATATATATATATATATATATATATATTGTGGTATTTGGGGATGGCCATGTTGCTAGTCTTGCATGTTGCTGGTCTTACCTCACTAACGATCAGCCATTTTGTATTTTGTATCACGAAATCGTTGAGAGTTTAATGCTTTTGCTATGGGCGAAAATAATCAGATACGAAGAATATATATATATATATATATATATATATATATATATATATATATATATATATATATATATATATATATATATATATATATATATATATTATATATTCATTTATTTATGTGTGTGTTTGTGCCTGCTTGTCCCTCTCCCTCGTTCGATGTTGATTCCTTTACGTCCTCGTTACTTAGCGGTCTGGCAATAGTATAAGCACGAAGTTTATAAAGAATAAGTCAAGTGATCGATTTCCTCGACTAAAAAGCGCTTCTCCAGCATGGATACAGTCAAATGACTGAAACAAGTAAAATAATACGTAATTCTTTTGAGCAAATCATATTAAAAACGTGTGTTCTACGATTTACGTAAATGTTTGCTAGCGTATGAAAAGTGTTGACATTTACCTTCGTCCTTTCAGGGCTGATAAATACGTTCAAGACATGCAACGAAGCCTATTCTATGATTGATGTTACGTGTAAGTGAGTATATGCTTATTTGGAAAATCATCATTATTCGTCACTCTCATATTGAAATTACTATACAAAATGTACTTTACCTTAAGTGTACATACAATATTTTAAGTCATAAAACAGTGTTGCAAAACATATATATGACAACCAACTGAAAATAAATCACGATATGAAAATAGAAACTATTTATGATATGTCCAGAATATATATAGCTCACTCGATACTGCGTCGTAATTTGGAGTACGTTTTCGATAAATAAAAGGATTTTAAAATGTTTGTACATATTGTACCCATCGTCTCATATGACATCGATTATTATTTATTGTTTTAATAAAAACCTCGATCAACAATTATTCAATCTAACTATTCTTGTTCTATTTATGATCTACAAGTTTAAATAAACTAGGAAGGAACGAATAGGAAAATTTGGTCTTCGAATCACGTAAAAAAGTTCAATTTTTTAAGAGAATTTACAAATATAAGTGCTAGAAAAATCAGTAATGCATGGATGTTAAGAAATAATATTGTTGTTCCGACCGCTACAGTGGTGAGTTGGGCTGAATACAGTAGGAAAGTAGCAATTGGCCACAAACGAATCCGTTGCTGTGAAACTGGAATCTATAGCATAAATAATAGCAATACTTGACGGGAAATGTCCGAACAAACAGTTTTAATTGTTAAAATTACGGAATGTGCCTATATGATTTTACATAGAATTAGAACTAACAACATCAATGAATGCACAAAAACTACATTACTACCACCAAATGCAGAAATTTGTGCAAGCACATAATACATAAATTTGTGCAAAATTCATTTATTTTACGTCACTAATACTCGAAGTATACTTACCAATATGAGAGTTGCACTGTCCTATATCCGATGTCATTGCTGTTAACAAGCTAGGGGGATATAAATAAAATTATCGAATGTCAAGCAATTATAGTTTTGATACTCGCTTGGGTTAAAGAAAATATCAAAAATTAAACTACATTTTCTGCCAAACCAGCAAGTTTCCATCCTTGATATTTCATTGTGATAAAATACTGTTAATGATGAGAAATAAGAAGTCTGTTCAAAATACAAGAAGCAAATGTGGTAACTTGAAACATCTAGTCCCTTCGATCACCTACTTAATCTCGAATTTATTTCAGCCAATGTGAATTCATCTAAAAGCGATAGATAGACATTAAATCACTATACTTGTACTACTACTTTTATCAATGTTGTTCAATATTCTACTATACTTATTACAGAATGATAAGTAACATTTTGTAGAGATATTTGACATCTATAATGCAGTTTATATGTCATAAATAAACAGTTTCTGTTAGTTTGTGTAAGAAATTAGAAGTAATAGATAAAATGGCAACGACATACCTAGAACATTCAAAATGTAATGTTGATTCATTTTACAGCCTGATGTACTGCAAGATAAGGCTGTATCTACGTAAATATGTTGCACATTTGAACAGACTACCGCAGTCATGATATTATCTAATAAATCTTTACATTTATCCGATTCTGATATCTAATTAACGCTTTTGTTTTTGATAAAACTGGTCATGCAAGTACCTGACAAATAGGAAATGGCTCTTAATTGAATCTTATTGTTTCTTTATGAAGATAAATACCATTAACAATTTTTACGACTGAATAGCTACGGATATTTGAATCAATAGAGACTATTTTTGTTCGAGTCGGTGAAAACATATATAAGCAATTAAAATGATGTGAATTACAATAATTGAAATATTAGCTTCTCTTCAGAGATTTCAATCAATTTTAAGATGTGTCTCTCTCTCCCAACTATCTCTCTATCCATCTATCTATCAATCTCTCTATATATATATATCTATCTACCTGTATACCTCTATCTCTCTCCCTCTCTCTCTCTCTCTCTCTCTCTCTCTCTCTCTCTCTCTCTCTCTCTGTCAATCTGTCTGTATCGGTTTGTCTGTCTGTCTACTATGTATCTTTCCCACTGTTTTCAAGCCTATACAATAAGGTTACAGTAAATGTCTCAGAAAAGCAAACCGTATTACATATAAATGTAAATCAAAATATTATTCTAAGTTGACACTTCACATCTTCATATATATCCATTAGCAATAACATCTTTTTGGAAATTATGTTACTTTCAATTTATAATACGAAATATCTCATTCGTGTCCTTTTATTGAAAGTGGCAGATTTAGTGGACCATATTACAAAATATATTATCAAAGCCGTCTTTGATTGCTGTTTTACTTTCACAGTGCTCTAAATTTTGTTTTGTAGCAAATGTTGAGTGACGATATGGACGAAAGCAACAAATTCAATGCACTTTTGTTCATCTACCTACGCTGTTGTTAATGATGGATTAACTTCTATTATCTTTAAAAAATATCCATTCATGTATCTAACAATGTATTTTGGAATCATAAAAAATATAGATATCAGCTGTATTCAATATAACCACTAATGAACTGTAATTCCAATTCTAAAGAATGATTTTATATACATGATATAAAATCAAATATATCTAAAAAAATGTGTCCATATTAAGCAATAGTGAATATAATCGTTGCGTACAGTAGTGGAAAATATTCAACTTTAATAAATAATCTGCTACGGTCACAAGCAGTATCAATTAAAATCACTTGTGCAAGCTAACAATCTGTTCTATTATCACAAAAGGATGTTACTTTTCTTTTCAGCAGTGCATTGTATCTTTAGATTGTTCCTATTGACCGGGCGCTGAAAAAGTTGAGAGTTTAATGCTTTTGCTATGGGCGAAAATAATCAGATACGATATACATACAAGAATGATCATTAGCCTCTCGTTCTCGTGTCGATTTTGTCACCCACCATTAACTAACATTTGAACTGTAGTAAATGATGCGGAAAGGAAGTTATCACTATTCCTCTATAGTTTAAAAATTTGAGAACTTGAGAAGTTTGAGAAAGAAATAAGTTTCTTTAACAGAAATACTTTTCTTTGCATATATCATGGAATAACATGAATATATTTCCCCCGTCATATGGAAATAACTCTTCAAGTATTATAAAATTCGAAGGAAAAAATGATCTCAAAGTTCTCTATATTCAATAAGTTGCTATGGAATCATCAATAATAATCCAACTTTATTAACCAAAGATGAAGGGATAGTATTTCTACGATGACAGTATTATACGTAAGGTAACTTAATTTTTAAAACTTTTTTTATTGTAGCCTTTACAGACATGTTCGAATCTTCCATATGGAGTCATTCTTTTCAATATTTTGGTTAAAAAAAAAAGAAAGGTCGTGGAAGATCACTTTCTATGCAGCTGCTATTATTGATCTTGTTCACTTTATGTCATAAACAATTTAATTCTGCTGAAATATATATTGAGAACCAAGTAATAGTATAGTACGGTATTTCTTGAAAGTACGTTTCATTGTGTTATATAAGTCATGATATACAGCATTCAATAACCATCAACAACACCACCACCACCACTACCACAACCACCACCATCACCACCACAATCCTCCACTCCAACTACCCCCACCCCCACCACAACAGTACGCTTGTTTTCAACCTATAGAATATTTTACTAATAACTGCTACTACCTCTGAAAATATATCAGAATTTTTCTTTCATTTAACTTAATATTTTCAACTTATTTTTATTCGTGAATTTCTTTGTTATATTATATATTTCATATAATATAAACGTCACCGTTGCAGAATTAAAAATAAATTTGTTCATTATACATATAACTCGAGGTGGACTGATGTAACACAAACCTTCAAGCATTGCTTGAAGCAGAACCAATGCTCCGATAGAATAACAGGACTGACGGATACTTCTAGAAATAGTTTCCTGGGATATAGAAGAAATATAATATTAATAATTTTGACTGCCAGATAAATTTTAATCTACAGCATATCTAGGATAATAATTGCTTGAAGCACGAAGTTACATCTAGATAATGACAATTCTGATGAGGATATGTTACTTGAGTACTTTAGATTACAATATACAAGGTAAGATACAGTAAGGATGAGTGCAGGGAACAATGCGAATGAACAGAAATGGCATTAAAAATAGAGTATACAAATATCAAGTTCATAGGCTTAGAGTCAGTGGCGAATCCTCGTACAAAGGTTTTCTATATAGCAGTAATGAAATCTCGCATATACCAGCAATGCACTACGGCGTGGGTGTGTGGCAAAAATTTTGCTTTCCAACCACATGTTTCTGAGTTCAGTCCTACTGCATGATACTTTGGACAATTGTCTTTTACTGTAGTCTCAGGTAAACCACAGCCTTTTGAGTAGATTTGGTAGATTTGGTGTTCATAGTTGTGTCTGTGTTTGTCCTCCACAACTACTTGACAACCAGTGTTTTTTTTTTTGTTTTTTTTTTACATTCCCGTAACGTAGCGCTTTGACACAAGAAAGCGATAGAATAACTACTGAGCTTTAAAACAATATGTACTATGGTCGGTTCATTTGAATCAAAAAAAAAAAAAAAAAAGGAAAACGAAGTCTTCAAGGCAGTCTTCGAAAATGGCTGCAGTATAATGACTGAAACAAGCAAAGAAAAAAATACTGCTAATATAGGTGAGCTTGCAGACACTAATGGTTACATAAGCTTATAGTAGACCAAGAACTGAGCAGAGCCGTAATGTTTTGTTTTGTCTCTGAAAGGATGTTGATATCTTTATAATACAATTTTTAAAACGATATATATTTATATATAAAATCAATATAAATAGTTAAGCACAATGTGATAGAATAAAGGAACAATTTAATCGTTACTAAGTGTGACTAAGGCTGCTAGAATTAATAGTTGAAATACACCCGAAGCTTTAGTAAAAGCTCAGATATATACTGACAGGGGAGCCAACCGCCCCATGTTGACTCGAAAATCCTGAGACTAGACCGTCGTTTTTCTTCTAACATTGACTTAAGCCGCTCAAGCTGCCCGCAGTAGATCTCCTTTGTTACGTTTGGTTTGGGGTTTAAAAGTTCTGAGTGGGCTAAACATTTCATATCCCACCAAACAGTTAAGAACACTTTACATGGTTGAAGACCTTCTTTAGCCTAATTTCCGGTGTTTCTCCTTTCCCTAGCCACTGTCTTCTATGCTTGACATTTTTATAGAGAACCCATCGTTCGTCACCAGTAACTTCGGTGCAAGTAAGAGTCATTCGTGAGACATGACGCAAGGAAGAGCACACATTCACTCTCTGCACGAGATTAGACACGTAAAGTTTGTGAGCAACCCATATGCTGACTTTTCCGATGGCACACAGGTGTCGATGAATGGTTGAATAACGAAATCCAAGGTCCTCTGCAAGTTCTTCAACAGTTACGATAGGAATTTGTTACACCAGGGTTTGCAGGATGCTTTCGTTTAGTTCTGTAGATCTTTCAAGACGTGGCTCATCTTCTAGGCTGTAGTGTCTGGCTCAGAATTCCTGGAATCATCATTGACATTGGCTTACGCTTATTGTCTGATTCCCATATGCTGCTGTTGCGCTTTTGCTTCAGTTGAACTCATAAAGCAAAATATTCCGAACATGCTCCTTCGTCACTTCCATTCTAGCTTTGAAAAAATAACTCTTAAAATCGAATTGCACCGTTCAAGACTTACACTAAGGACAAGATAAAATACTACCTACTTTTAAGCTGATGCAGGTAGTTTATGCCGTTCCCCTCCGACTTTTATTTCATGCAATTGAAAAAAACTGCATTATTAATGCGATGACCCAATATATAGGCAAATCGAAAATTAAATATAACAAATGATGAAACAATGAATGTCAAAAGGACGTACACATTAAATATATTAGTTTGACGCCCATGTATGTATATATGCACAAACATATATCTGATTAGTAAATATATATGTTTATATATATATATATATATATATATATATATATATATATATATATATATATATATGTATGTATATATATGCGTATTATGTATATATATATTATATATATATATATATATATATATATATATATATATATATATATATATATATATATATATACATATATATATATATATATATATATATATATATATATATATATATATATATATATATATACATATATATATGCGTGGTAACTTACGCAAGTGTCTTCTACTATAGACTCGGGCCGACCAAAGCCTTTTGAGTGGATTTGGTAGACGAAAATTGAAAGAATCCCGTCGTATATATGTATATCTATATATATATGTATATTTGTGTGCCTGTCTTTATCCCCAACATCGTTTGGCAACCGATGCTGGTGTGTTTACGTCCCCGCAACTTAGCGGTTCGGCAAAAGACAATAAGTACTAGGCTTACAAAGAATTAGTCCTGGGAGCGATTTGCTCGACTGAAGCGGTGCTCCAGGATGGCCTCAGGCAAATGACTGAAATAAGTAAAAGAGTAAAGAGTGTGTGTGTATATATATATATATATATATATATATATATATATATATATATATATATATATATATATACACATATATATACATACTTAGATTGTTGAAAAAATCGATAACGGTCACTGGAAGGGATATTTATATCTATCACATATAACTAATTTTTTAAACACCCAAGAGAAATAGCCCATACCACCTGCACAATATTTTTTTAAGCACTCAAGGGAAATAACCGTTAGCACCTGCACTAACAGTTGTTAGTTTTTAGCGAAGTGATAAATATTTGATTCTCACGATCAGCGAACCTAATTCTGCATTTCACTACCCACAGCTTTGAAATGCTAAACCTTATTATTCCACTTTCTTGATGCATGTACACTTTCAATCCCCATAAATCCGATAATTCTGCATGTTTCCAGTTAAAATTCTTCGATGACATTACATAAATCTTTGATTCTAGAAGGTATTTAATAATTGTGTCCCAATACGATGAGTTCATACTTTGAATGCCTAAAATTCTTATAAAATGAAACCAAATCTCCAAACCACATTCACTTTGGGCACCCTGTATAATTATTTTACAAATCATATTTATTACTTATTTACAGTTCATACAACATTTTCATGAAACAAATTGTGCCATCGAATTTAGAAATATTTTACAGGTTTCATTGTTTATGTTCGATTACTTTGAATATTGATTTTTTTTTTGTGTATCCAATTTCTAAGTTTTGCAGAGTATAATACTTTTTTTAACTTTATTTGTCACGTGAGTAGATCTCATGTCTGGAAACAACGTGTCATACTTAGATTGTTGAAAAAAATCGATAATAGGGCCCATCCAATTGATCCTACTATCAACTACATATTACCAATATTTTATCTAAACAACCCAAGGTTAATAACCAATATCATCTGCCTGCAGTTTTTAGCGATGCGGTCAATATTTGAACTGCTAAACATTATTTTAACTGCTAAACATTATTTTAACTGCTAAATATTATTATTGTACTTCCTTAATTTGAATCTCTTCATTCATACATATCTATGCCTACATACGTCTTTGCATTTTTACAGTTACACTTTCTCCATGACAGTAGATAATTATTTTTTCGACATGCAGGCAGAGTGTGGATTCGATCCTCGATTGCCAAATTTCATTTAACACTTCAAAAGCGCTTTCCTCACGGTGAAACAATAGATTTTCTGTGAACGACAACCTCTCTCGACCACCTCCGACAATCTCTCTAGACAACCTCCAACTATCTTTTTCACCAACCTCCGAAACCTCTCTCGCCAACCTCCAACAATTTCCCCCTCCTCCAGCTGACAGTTTATTTTAATTTTTCCTGACGGAAAATACACCTTTTGTGGCAGGTATAACGACATTGCCTTCTTATATCAGAGTAATAAGGCGTTCCAATAGAACATCTTTACTCCCGACAATTACCGCGTACACCAGTTACTATATATATATATATATATATATATATATATATATATATATATATATATATAAGGATACGATCGATATTTAAAATATTGATCTTATCAAGTGGTCAGCATGGGAATAAAAACCATCAAAGGTAATAATTATTTAAAATTATAATACAGGGTATCTAAGAGATACCGTCACGCTGAAAAATAGCAGTCAAAACCTGACTCTAAAACCAGAATAAATGTCCACATAGCACAAGGAGCGAAAACGAAGACAAAATAAACCAGTAAAAATAACAAGATAATTCCAGATCCCGGATTTCTGGCTTTGCATAAATAATACTTTCCCTTCATCGGTGGAATATACTCAAGCGGGCTATTTAAGCTAGTCGTGTACATACGTGCATATATATGTGTGTATACGTCCGTATATGTAAGTATACTGTTTATATACATATATTTGTAGTTATGTGCTTGAGTATATTCCACCGATGAAGGCAAAGCATTATTTATGCAAAGCCAGAAATCCGGGATCTGGAATTATCTTGTTATTTTTACTGGTTTATTTTGTCTTCGTCTTCGCTCCTTGTGCTATGTGGACATTTATTTATTGAGGTTTTAGAGTCAGGTTTTGACTGCTATTTTTCAGCGTGACGGTATCTCTTAGATACCCTGTATTATAATTTTATATATATATATATATACATGCACACGCACACACACACACACATATATGCATATACATGTATGTATGTAGGTATACACGTGCGCACGCGCGCGGAGACGTGCGCACGCGCGCGGACACGTGCGTGCGCATATACATATCACTGCAATGTTCGAGTGTGATAATGGGGCATTGAGAGAGAGAGAGGGGGGAGAGGGAGAGAGAGGGGGAGAGAGAGGGGGGAGAGAGAGGGGGAGAGAGAGAGGGGGAGAGAGAGAGGGGAGAGAGAGAGGGGGAGAGAAATTAAGAGAGAGATTTTAACTCGAGATAGAGCCTTTTTATTGTAATCAATTTAAGCTTGTGTTATAAATTTTACTTAGATATCAAAACATTAACCAGGAACTTAGCATTAACAGTATCATTTAAAAGCGTTTTCCCACAACAATTTATCTCTATTGTTGACATGAAAACCTTCCATGAAGAAGAAAATAAGTCTGCGCAGTTATTACATAGGTAGTATCGTGTATGTTATTTTATCTATTATAATGGACACTATTCTGCTGTAACCTAATAGAATATCGATTTCTACCCATAGGATTAAATTTTTCACGTGGAATAGTTAATTTATCTCTCCTACCCGGTGAGATGAAAGGCAAATTCATTTGTGGTGATATTTGAATTAAGGAATTTATAATGGAATGGAATAAAATATTCTAGTGTTTCTTTATAAAAGGGATCTCTTCATTCTTACAAGAAAAAGCATAACTTATCCGATTGGGTGACTTGGCGCAAGGTGAATATATCAATGCGTACGGTAAAGTAAAAGATGCACTTTCCTGTCAATAAGTAATTGAAATGAACAAACATCACGTAATAATTGAAAGCTACTCTCGATCACGTGTATTGTGGAATATTTTTTATGTACTGCAATGTTCCCAGGATGATATAATAGGCTTTCTTACATGAGTACACCAGTGTGAATTTGGTCGTGAGCATTGGATGGCAACATCTTGATATTAATAACAGCATAAGTATACATTTTTCTGTTGTTAATGTATATTAAGTATTAAAATAATGTTTTATATTATAAGCATAGGGGATTACATTTTGAAATAATGATGTAACGGATTAAAACAATTCTAGTATTTAACTAGCTCTTTATGTACCGCAAACAAATTTAACTCCAGCAAATTTGAACTCAGAAAGTGAAAGAATCCCATAAGCTATTTTGTCTTGACCCCTACCGGTTCTGCTATACCATCGTTTTCCGTGATGGTATGGCAGATACAACTAGTTTTCTTGCAACATATTCAAGAAATTAAAGAATAACTGCTTAAGTTACATCTTGAAGTCAAGCTCATCTTCAAACGGCCTAGTATTTTATCAGCTTTCAACAGCATATTTATGTGTTGAAGTATGATATGATCTAGATGTATGTTATTAAAACAAATATTCAAACTTATTTATAAAACACATTTATCAAGAATGTAATTATTGTTTCCCCGTATAAATACTCACACTATCATTTCTCCAATATTTAAATTGGGAAGACATTTCATACTTGATAATTAAGTTTCGACTCTTTTTTGAATTAACAATAGTGAATATAGCAGCAATTCAAAAGGCCAGACATGTCATTCACAGTCATGCTGATTCTCCCCAAACATTAAGTTAACTGTACACCTGTCTGTGGAATACTCTGTCACTTACTATTAAGAGCAGTTATTATTTATGACTATGAGCATTAATAATATATCAATGAACGCAAAGCATTCAACGATGCAGTATGCTCCTAGTAAGTTCAAAGTACATTATATATATATTGTTGCAGCGCAGTATGCTCCAGTTGATGATTATATTTGTCTCTTGCGTACTTAGTCTTCATACTGGTGAAGCATTAAACCGATCACACTACAAACCAGTTTGCCAGTTCATTTCAAATTCAATATTATAAAATACATAATAATTTTCTACTTGAGAGTTTGTTCTTAAGGGCAGCATACATCTTTGTGGTATTTCCTGACACTGGATTTGCTTTTCAGACGTCCTTGTCGATAAATTAGGGTCAATAAAATTAATATTGAGGTGGAAATCTACTGAAAATTGCATTTTATAAGGAATCACTTCATCACTTCACAGAATCTATGGTGGTATATATGAAATATATGGTGGTATATATGGTGGTATATATGATCGCAGAATATATGGTGGTATGTTCTGAGTAGTTTACGTTTAGAAGTAATACAAAACCAAATGTCGCATGTGTACATGCAAGAATCAGGTACTTATAAGAAGCTTACGCCTATCTACTGTTTAGCATCTATATTATAACATATGAGAAAATGTTCATTTATTATGGAATAACTGCTGTCTTACAAGTTAACATTAATTGCTCCTTCCATATGGTTATATATATATAGTATTGTTACTTCTACTGCCGATTTCAAGCAACTGTTGTTTTCAAGTTAGGGTTAATCATAAAACCTGATCCCGATCTTTTAATTATTTCGGCTTACATATCTGTAACATCCTTATATTAGAAAGTACCAACTGTCAAATACAAAGGTGTATTGTCGCCCAAACATAAATTAAATATATAATTACATGATTTATCGTGTGGATAGTGCAATATTTTTTTGAGAAAGGGATTAAAATTTAATTGTTGAATTAATACTACATAACTACTTCCCGTTCCAGCAAGTATTTTTTTTTTAAATTTAGATGTGCTGTCAGACAATTCTATTTGTAGAAGATATCATTAGAAATGTAATTACAGATCCTGTCTTTAAGTCTATAATGTCCTCACCACATTTGGTTAATAGATACACACACACATAGACACACATACAAACACAACACCCCCATACCCACACACCCAAATATGTACGGGCTGAACCTTCAGCAAAGCTGTAGAATGGTTTAAGGTTACTGCTCTAACACTGTTTATAGTCTCCGTTACATAATCACAACGCTGGTGCTCTGTATAAGGGACAATTGTCAAGAAATAGGTATTTAGAAAGGTAACTAAATACTTTTTTCTTCTTTTCTATGAAAGAGCTACTTCCCATCACTTTATTCTTCCGAGCTGAAATTTTTGGTAATATACAAATCTACAATGACCTATAGGCGTGGCTGTGTGGTAGGAAGCTTGTTTGCTAACCACATGGTTTTGGGTTGAGTCCTACTGCGTGGCACCTGAAGCAACTGACTTCTACTATAGCCTCGGTCCGACCAAACCCATGTGAGTGGATTTTGTAGAGGAAAGCCAAAAGAAGCCCGTCGTATATATACATACACAGGCAGGTAAGTTGGTGTAAACAGGAAAAATGGAGCTCAAAATATGGGTATAGTAGAAGTAGCAGTGACTCAAAATCCGAGGGATTCTGTGCCAACGCAGAAACTCCCAGATCTTGAGTCAGTCTGTTACTTCAGTTAAATATTAGTATATATATATATATATATATATATATATATATATATATATATATATACATTATTTACATTATTTGCATTTGATGGATATTTGTCCTCATCTTATTTGTTATATATATATATATATATATATATATATATATATATATATATATACATATACATACATATATATCTTTAATTTTTTCTCTTTTACTTGTTTCAGTCATTTGACTGCAGCCATGCTGGAGCACCGCCTTTAGTCGAGCAAATCGAGTCTGGGACTTATTCTTTGTAAGCCTAGTACTTATTCTATCGGTCTCTTTTGACGAACCGCTATATGACGGGGACATAAACACACCAGCATCGGTTGTCAAGCAATGCTAGGGGGACAAATACAGACACACGCACACACACATATATATATCTATATATACATATATACGATGGGCTTCGTTCAGTTTCCGTCTACCAAATCCACTCACAAGGCTGTGGTCGGCCCGAGGCTATACTAGAAGACACTTGCTGGAACGATGTGGTTGGTAAGCAAGCTACTTACCACACAGCCGCTCCTGCGCCTATGTGTGTGTGTGTGTGTATATATATATATATATATATATATATATACTCAGGCTCAGTATCATATTTGTATGTGAATCTAATCTTCTTGGAAGAATACCGGAAAATACCGATTATCTATGAGTTTGTGTGTGCGTATTTTAGGTGCATGTGTATGTGCATGC
>NC_142931.1:64663816-64671316 GCF_046866305.1 Octopus bimaculoides | reverse complement strand
ACTGCTATTTCTAAAATTTTGGTATGTGGTGAAGCAATTTTGATGATCCATAACTATAATTATGCTTATAGTTATAAACGTTTTTGCAAATATATATATATATATATATATATATATATATATATATATATATACATATATACGCACAACTATATACATATGTGTATATATATATACACACACACTCACACATTTATATATATATATGCATACACACACACACACACACATATATATATACATACACAAACGCACACGCACATACACGCGTATATATATATATATATATATATGTACATATATATATATATATATATATATATATATATATATATATATATATATATATATATATATATATATATATAATATCTCTCTCTCTCTCTCTCTCTCTCTCTATATATATATATATATATATATATATATATATATATATATATATATATATATATATATATATATATATATATATATATATATATATATAATATCCCTTACACAAACATACACTTCTGTATGTAGAACCAGAAGAATGGTGCTCCCCCGTTTTTGTTACGCATTGCTTAATGCTAATAGTATAGCACTGCAAATGTAACATGTTTAATAGAAAAGTGTACCTTGAATAACTGTAATTTTTTGTAGTATGGTTACAATACTGATGCTGTATCTAAAAGAGAATGCAATGATTTAGAGGAAAATAAGAGCCTACAACAAAGCTATTCGATCAATAGTTATATTGTAGATGTGTCCTCCGCATACATATACTCTAACAAAATAATGGATGTCAGAAACAAACAAAAACAAAAACAAGTTGAGATAGTTTGTGTATAACAAAACTTCATACACATAATTCTGTTTCAGAAATATGAAAGGAATCACTTTCTTGATGGGATTTGATTCAATGTGTTCCTCCACAGCCATCCAATTGCACTACATTATATTGATGTAAGAACTATACAGTTTCTCTTTTTGGCTCAAAGCCATTCAACAGAATGCTTGGAAAACCTAGTTTAATGTTTAAGACGCAGTAAATTCCTTGACACATATTATCGACAACAAGCAAATGAAAAGTAAATAAGTGTATTCCTAACTTTGAGGTATAAATCATTTAATTCAGTTCCCTTCCTTTTTTTATAACAATATTAGTATATGATATTCAAGCCAATTGTTCCTGCTAAAAGTCTGAATTGTACGTAGTTTTGAAGTAAAAATACACACTACTTGTAAATGCTGCTGCTGTGAGTGGTAAGAAACCCTCAAGAGAGCTGAGCAGCAGGTCTTCAGAGACGAAACCTACCTCAGGCAAATGTTTTGGTCCTTAAATCCTTACACGGTAAGGGGGCGGATTGCATTCAGGTTATGACATACGCGTGCTCTATTGCTAACACTTTTTAACCATTTGGATATCAAAAGCGTGCATTTAAACCGCTTGGTGTTTTATCTGCTTGTAACTCCTCTCAGTTGACTCAGCTTCCAGCATCATATTTAAATAAGAAATAACGTTTGTTGTCATGATAGCGATGAAACGTCAACGTTATCACAATGACTCACTCAGGTTTTATTTCTCTTAGCATTAAAATACAAAATAATATTGCCTTCAAACAGTATGGAGGTCGTTGTGTTCCTCCTCAACCAGATCAAGCCGGAAACATTAACCTTTTCTCTGATATTGCCGTTAGAGCTTTCGTTCTGTTCTTCCCAGAGACGATCCTGAGCATATTTGCCACAAAACCTCTGGGTCCAATTTCTATGGTGAGATCCTTGACTCGGGCGGTGGCTTGCCTCGGTTTATTGGCTAGAATGGCGTGTTCTTCGATCATGAACATGTTTGCTTCTATTCTATTTTTAAAAAGCACGGTGAATTCAAACTCATTTGCATTGATTGACTGGAATGGAGCATGGTATCGCGCCTCAAATTTCTCTTCCTGACAGTTTCTGATTGTCTATTGATCTTGGAAGGTCTGCTGAACACTCAAAGTCATCCGCACCCCCATGCTATGTATGGCATAGTTCCTCCTGGCCATGATTTGCTGTCTCCTCCTCTGTAGAATATTCTTGGAGTTTCTGCTTTTGCTATTGCCTCCATATCCCGTGTACGATCTTCTTGGGCATCTGTTTGTACTTCTAGGATTTTATTTGAAGACAAGAGATTATAAAGAGATCTAAGGATGAAATATATTCTAAAAGGTGCTATATTCCACAAGTCGTTCCACTTGAGGCACTTCTGGAATTCCCCTGCTCACGTGGTGCAGTGGTCCCGATGACTTGCTGTTCTACCTTCCAGATTATTATAGCATAAGAAAAATCGGATCTCTCTGATTTTCTACCGTAAAATCAGATCTTTCTTCATCTTTCCCCTGGCGTCTGATAACCATTCCATTTGTTTTGAGTGTGTCCCATTATGATCAGACAAATAATTATTTCTCTGAAAGGTTTCCATTAAGCATGTAAAGAAGGAAGAGAATGCCTTACGGCCTTGTCTTTCGCGTCCTAAATAATGGTTTAGTGTTTTGTTTTACCGAATGTGTATTACTGAACTATGTACTTAAGATGTAGCTTCAGCTTGCAGAGCGACAATTAGAGTGCAATATCGGCAAAGCCGGCTGGGACTCTAAGCCATTATCGTACACTTTCTGATTTTGGCTTCCATAGCTTCCACTTTGCTAGTATTGACATGATAAATCAGCAGAGGCTAGAAAAGCTTTAGGATTAAACTTGAACTGCAAACACCAAACCTTGTGTTTGCCTGAGTGGCCAGACTGGTCTATAAACTTGCGACCATTTCCCTCTATTTTTTTGCTTTGGTTTCTCTTTTCGTATCTTTCAGGGTGTCGTCATATCATCTTCTGAAGCTTTGACTGGCTCTTCAGCCATTGTTGGGATATTTTGATTGGGAGCCGTGAACACGACTGGTTCAGCTAATAGTGTCCTCCATGAAGGCTGTTAGAGGTGGTATCCAAAATTTCTCCTCTCCAAGTTCTGTTGGAGTTGACCATCACACTGCTGCCCTCAAGACGTCCTCTGTTGCCAAGATAAACATTATAAAGTCGAGTGCACGCTCCATTGCTATGCCCACAGCCAAGTTGATCCTAGCGGTTGTTTACTCTTTGGGGGAGAATAGCGTAGTGAAACCACGAAAATACCTTTATTTCTCGATGGTCTTTCTTTGGAGTAGTTGAATCATTATGTGTGGGACCAAACTGTAGGCATTCTTCAGATCGAACCATGCGACATCAATATTTCTCTTTCTGCTCTAGCCCTTTGTGTTGCCTCCCAGATCATTGAGACATGTTCTACACAATCCGATACTCCAATGACGCCTCCCTTCTGAACAGACATATCCAAATACTTATCGCCGACATAACAGAGACGACTTTTCTTTCCAATTGAGAAGTGATATTGGTCTGCTCTTTCGGAATGTGTGCTTCTTCCACTCACATTAATCGGTCGTTGATCTTCAAGTTCTTCCATTTT
Source organism: Octopus bimaculoides (assembly GCF_046866305.1). NCBI lineage: Eukaryota > Metazoa > Mollusca > Cephalopoda > Octopoda > Octopodidae > Octopus > Octopus bimaculoides. Next base: position 64,667,842 of record NC_142931.1, on the reverse strand, counting down.
GACCCTATCATTTCATTCGCTTCCCTACAGCTTTATTACAATATTAGTATATAATATTTACGCCAATTGTTCTTGCATAATAAAATTCTGAATTGTACGCAGTTTTTACAAAATACACACCACCTGTAAATACTGCTACCATATTATTAAGCACTTACCACTAAATAATCATAATTATTTTCATTCATTTTTTAGTATCTAGTTAGTATCCTCGTTCACCGGTTTCTTTAACCCATACACCGACTTCTTGAACAGTCAAGAGTAATGTCCCATTTTTATTATTTCACTTTCCATACCCAGCATCATTACTACATCCACTGGATCACCCGACAAATGTTAACTGAAACAGTGAGGTCTGCTTATTGTAGCAAAGCATGATACGTTACACCAACTCCTTTATTTACACCAAATATAGAAACTGGGTGGATAAATCCCAGTTTTATGACACTTATACAGAGAACATGCGTACTTCATGATTGTTAAACTTATTTATTTCACTTTACAATACTCGTATATTCAATGATCATTGCATCAAAACTAGGTGTTTCACTCATACTTGCACTCTGACAGTACACCTGCGTAAAGAAGAAATAAAAGAGCCGGTTCATGTTGCTAAAATTGCTTTAATTATCTGCCAGATCTCCTTCAAAGGAAACTGTGTCATCTTGTACTAGGAAACTCATATATATCACTTCAACGACTATAAGGAAGCGAGGAATATCTTCGTGCATCATACAAATTCCAAGTTCTTTATTTTATTAATCGCATCACACTCGGAAACAAAATAGCTAACACCTAAGTAAAAATAAATAGGGATTTGTAATAATCCTCCATACAGTAAAAGGAAGCAATTTCACCCTTCAACTCAGCACAGTGTTTTTATGCGATTTTTTCCATTCCATTTCGCTCAACACCCAGTGCATGCAGTCGCCTAGTCCCGAAAATTATTCCATCACTTTAACAAAGGTACTATTTCGACAAAGTCTCTTCTGGTACACAAACCAGTAATCTACAGGTCTAAATTGCCTCACCACGAATGTTTGAATGGAAATCAGATACTACAAACCTTAGTATTGCCGAAGGCTTTTATATGTAGGATTCGACTATATACCCCTACATTTTGAATCCAATCCTGCCAAGGACAACCTTGCTCTCCATTTTTCTTTGAGTGTCGATAAAGTAAAGACCACTCAAATGCTGAAGTCGGTTTCATTCTATATAAAACTAGGACAATCAACTGTTCGGCAAATATTTGCTCACCAAACATGTTTGCTGCATTAACTTATTGAGTTCTGCTTCTCCCTATTTCATCTGTAAGAAATATATCAGGCACGTTATTGTGTATAACCACACAATGAAGTCCACGGGATACACCTGGCAAACACACATGTTTCCTATATGGATCTTCGATCTTGCACTAAGTAAATCTTTTCCAAGTCAATTCTGCTCAGAATTGCAGCTGTGTTGAATTTCGTAATGATGCTATAGATGTTTTTGTTTCGGAATTCTTCTATAAATATCGAATGCAGACAAACATTAACACCAATAGCTTTATAAATCATGTAATGTACATTTATTCAGTGTATATTAACTTTTTTATTCCCTGATGACTATTTCGGCAGGTGCAGTAGTTAAGTTTCGCCGAAGACATTAGTAATACAAAAAATATGTTCAGAATTATTTCTCATACATGACGAAAAGATTTTAAAAATCTAACACACATCCTTTTTACTCATCGTATATTTATTTTTAGTAAGCTTAGCTTTTAATGATGGTTGCAAAATGTTTAACACTAACTTGCGAAATATTTAGTTATATTAATCTCATGTTTGCATTCATCTAAAATAATTAAAAAAATAGTCACATCTTCCATCTGAGTGTATGTTCATTATATACATACAAACACGCACACATACATACATACATACATATATATATATATATATATATATATATATATATATATATATATATATATATATATACATATTCTAATGAGGTTTCTAATTCGTATCTATAAAAATATCTAATTAGACCCGATTTGACATTTTATGATACATATCTTTCGCGTACCGTGACCTCAAGGTTAATGGTTTATTAGTAATATATCTTATAATGGACATTTATAGATTATTGACATTTGATATAATCTAATTTTCAATGCTACTAACGAACAGAAACAAGAAGATTTCAGAATGGTTGCAATAATCCTTCCTTTCATTTGTGCTTTAATATTAAGGAAATATGGTTAGCCTATTATCTAAAGTGTTTTTGAGAGAGCGTATTAATAATAATATAGAATGAATATTAAAAAAGCTAATTTTGTATCGGAAAACTGTTCAATACTTTTCAATCAGTCTGGCGTGTTTCATGTATTTATTCTATCAAAGAAGGGACGGTGAAAATAATGTTCGAACCCGGGATTATTTGCAGATCGAAATCAAATATTTTAGTACTCCGTTAATGTTTGCAACATGTGGCTTTCAGATATATGAATTAATCAATACTATAATGTGTAAAAAGTGAATTAATTATCCAATCAAAAACAATATAGGGTAAAGTATAGCTCAAGCTCATAACAAATCAACTGTGATACCTTGCTTCTTTTAGTAGTTTGTAGTTATTTGCTTAGATTTAAGTAAACATATATTGCGTTTCAAATTAGGAATACGCGTTCTATAGTATTATAGCTGAATCCTGGGCAAATTAAATACACTTAATTTTAACAGTACTTTTGTAAGTATTTATATAAGATTTGGAAATGTCAAGAGTCGTCATTTGTTCTAAGCATTTCTTCCTTCTTTCTTTCATAAACTTGTATAATCTATTTAAAATCTATTTTCCATTTATAAAGATCAGTAATTAAATAGTGAGTTTTATGTAAACAGCTATATAGTGACTCGAACAATTTCGATTTGTTTTATTAATGTATTTATACTCTTAACTCTAAAGCGAATCCATGCAATAAAGGCAATAAATCTCATGTGCATTATATACATCCCATTTTAAAACAATATTTCTTCAGGTAATTTCTATTTGAGTGTTCTATTATCCATGTAATCTTCAGTTGGCAGTAATTTAGTTGTGTATTAAATACTGAAGCATAGTAATAGCTTTTATTATAAGGTGTCACACTCTTGATTAAAATGCTGTGCTTCTGTAATCAGTCAATATTATCGCAGTGACGTTACACATTTAATGCCACTAAACAGTCTCTCATTTAACTCAGTAATTGCAAAAGAAGAGTTTTAAACATAGAGTTCAGCGCCGATAATCTTTGAACACCAAGATTTGATATTATTACATGTCCGTTTTTGATTCCCCATATCAACTTAAACGATTAGTTCTTCTGTATTAGATACGACAACGCCAGTCTACAACAGAGGAAGTACACGGAATTAGTGCATCTGTTTCTGACGGTTAAGACAATCGAACCAATTTAAGTATAACTTCCTAAGATGAAACACAATACCAGCAATTAATAAAAACCCAAACACGTAGAGAATATGAATGTTGAGCTCCTGGGCGTCTAATAAACTAAAGCATTGATTCAACACATTGGTGATTTGATCATTTATCTTATTGTTAAATAGATATCAGTTGGAGTTGATGTGTTCGGCTTTTCATCGCCAGCCAAATATGTAGCCGTATAACAAAACTAAGAATCAATATCTAAATAAATAGTATTGAAATGGATGCTTCTGGTACCTAGCTTTAGACAAATTCAACAACCTTGTTGGTAAATAAATATAGTAGAATCTATGCAGTACTTGAACTTCATTACTTTATATCGAGTCTTTGGAGAGAAGGAAGGGCTATCGAAGATGGGAAGATTTCAACGTCTTAACTGAACGGAACATAGCAAGATGTCAAATAAACTTTGTTCTACTTTCATGTTTCCGTCATTTACCAACATCCATTTAATTATAAAGCGAACCCATTAACATAATTATATATTTGAAATAGAAATACAAAAAGCTTATACACGAGCAAGTGTGGTATTGTGGTGATTTGAGCAAGTGTCGT
>NC_142931.1:64653816-64658816 GCF_046866305.1 Octopus bimaculoides | reverse complement strand
CTGCGACAGGTTAATTGCGGATAGCAAAATATGTCACTGTAATTAGGAGCAGGAATAGAAGTTAATGACAATTTCGTATGTTCACTCATATTTGCGAAATTCTTTCAGCGAGAAATTCTATTTGTAATATATCCGTATTTTATGAACAGCAAACAATGATGATCTCGTTTTTGTAACACTGCGAATACTGGAGATAAGCAGGGATCTCAATGAAATGTATAATTTTATGATCTGGATGCTTCAATTCAATCTTCCTTTGACAAAATGTCTACATTAGTAGTAGCAATTTTGCTATAATCGTTTTCAAATCTAATCTGTTCGCATTCATATATCTTATGTTCGTTGAATGGAAAAATATCTTAGCATTGGCTCTTGTCATATATTATTAATAGGGGCCATATAATCGGGTATCTATGGATTGCAATGCGTTCAAACTCGAATAAATTTCAAATTATCTTCAATATTCTTGGCGAGAAATGGTGTCTATTTGATGTAAATGAATAAAAACCTCTGAAAATTCTTGATACACTTACTTGGTTAGTTAACTGAACTGAACTGCGTATTTAATTATGCTAATGAACAAGTGCACAATTAATATTGAATGAACTGCAGCGAAATGGATTCGTGGCAGGGTAAACTAGCGTCAAACGCAACGTGACACAATATATTAAAGAAACAATCATTTGATTTACGCTGAAAACGCGCGGTGAAGAAGTGTTAATAGATAATATAGTTGTGCATATATCGTAGCAGAGTCTCTGAGAAATGATTTCTGATAATATTTATTTAATGTAGGATAGCTTAGAACATTACAGACTAATAGTTTCGTTGTTGTTGTGTGCCCCCGGTCAACTAGAATTGAACATCCTTATAATTTAAGATTTTCCAGTCAGGACTAATATATATTTTCATATATCTAGTACTACACGATTTAACGCTCCCTTTCTTTTTAAGGTAGTTCTGTGTGGTTTGAAAGAATTTGGTTGCATTTCTAGCACTTTGAATATCTTGACTTCAACAGCATCTATCTTAGCTGAATACAATTCAAGACACGGCAATTATCACTATCAAATACGTTCAATTAGACACATAATTGGTTTATTCAAAGGGAGCATGATCATTTCAAATGTGGCGGCTTACATTGTCGGTGCTTTCAAATGATTTAAGTATGAAAATCATATATAGCAATATAAACTAAATGCGAAAAGAGAATAGTTTCAGTTCAATTAGAAGAAATATTTCATAGCCACTTAACTCTTATCTAAGCAGTTGAAGTACAGCAGACAAATAAATGTTTAGGCCAGTCTAAATATCGTATATTATAATTACAGCGTATTAATGAACTCTTAGATTACATTGTTGTTAGTTATTGAAATGTTATTTTAATGTTTTCGCAGCTATTATTATGTCAAACAATACATACATATATAATTTGTACGAAACATCTCACGTGACACTGCCCATGAACCGATTTACGTCATGATGTCAGAAACAATATAGCTTTCAATCATCTACTGTTTATTACTTATTTCCCTCGTGCTATGTGATCAGGTAGTTTCTGACGGACTGTTAATTGTGCCAGTGATGTTCTGAATACTGATGAGTCCGTGTTGAGACATCCCCATCTTGACACGTCGATTATCCCAAATTCTGAATTTAGTCGCATGGCCAGCTACACTGGGAAACTTAGGTTCGTCGATACGATCGACCACAGTATTTCACTAGCAATTTATTTTATCAATCCTCTACAGATGAAAGGTGGAGCTGACCACGGCAGGATTTGGAGTCAGAGCATAAAGAGCCGAAAATTGAATTTTAATTTTGCACAAGACAATGGGTAGGGGTTAGTCAATTACGTCAACCATATTGCTCAACTAGTACACCCTGAAAGGATAAAAACAAAGTCAACTCGACGTAATTTGAATTCAGAACGTAAAGGCAGACTAACTATTTTGCTTGACATGTTAATGATTCTGCTAGCAGCTCGCCGCCTTAGATGTAAGAAATATTTAGGAGTAGTGTACCATACATTATATGTACATTGAGATTACTCTTATTGAGTACAACTATGCTAAACGATCCTATTTCACCGACACCTTTTAGATATATATCCCTTTAATTTGGTACAATAAGAGAGTGAAAAAGAGGAATTGTTGAAGTGTTGTCAAGAATACATTGAAAAATTCGATCCTGTACTCCGTGCTCCCTCTCTCTTTCTCTCTTTCTCTGCCTCTCTCTCTCTCTCTTTAGAATCTCGTCGAGACAGCTTGCTCTGGATTGTAACTGTCATTCAAACGTGCACCCTTGTCCCATTGTGCCACGATGATTCATTAGCTGAAATATATTATGAAGTTATGTGCCTGTGTAATACGTAGACCCTTACCTGCTATTTGCACGAATAGGTATCCATTTAATCGAAGAAATTGTTACTCATCTTCGAGACTGACGGAGTATACATCAATATCAGGTAAAATATTTCAGACACACTAAGAAATAACTGGCAAAAAAAAACAAAAAAAACTGCAATTTCTTCGGTTATCTGGTTTTTCTTTTGAATTTATTATTGTGAGTCAACTTTATCTGCACGCAAAGACTATATGCTCAAGGCGTAACAACAAAATCTCATCGAATATCAAATTCAATTTTATATAAACATCATTTGAAGATTTCTTAAGGAAACCAAGCAGAAAAAATATATAAATTGTATTCAATCTCACTAATATTTTTGTCGATGAATATATAATTGAAACACCAGTATTAAATGGGGATATTTATCATGCAAAGAAATCATGTACAGTATTCACGGAAAATTGATTCCACTCACGGTAAGTTTAAATGATTGGAATGATTGAGTAATTTTAACAGATCATTAAATCCTCATCATGGATGATACACGTAGTTTTATTATCATTGATATCGGGATGTTTAGCTAATTCTGTAAATGTTAAAAACTAAATAAATTATTTGCAAAACTATCCTTAAAAATATATTTCAAATGCAATGTCTCTCATGTTGAAAGAAGCAAGTTATTGACTTATATTTAGATTACGTCAGTTTAATATATATTTTAATATTAAGGCGGCGAGCTGGCAGAAAAGTTAGCACGCCGGGCGAAATGCTTAGCGTTTTTTTGTCTGCCGTTACGTTCTGAGTTCAAATTCTACCGAAGTCGACTGTGCCTTTCATCCTTTCGGGGTCAATTAAATAAGTACCAGTTAATCGACTTAATCCCCTTAATCCCCTCTGTCTTTAGACTCCTGTCGGCAATAAAGAAATGAATATATATTATAATATCAACAACACATAATTAATATATTCGAGACGTTAAAACCTTCTGTCTGCAGTATTACGCTTGGTAGAATTACCTCTGAATACACAAAATTTGAATTTTGTTCCCATTATGCGGCGCTATTACCCATCGGCCAGTTCCAACACGTAATAGCATTGCAATAAATCCAATAGATGTTATAAGCTTGCTTGCATGTGCAAAACCAGCTAGAATGTTCCTTCATATCAGCATATATTTAGATTAAAACTTAAAAAAGCATAATTTTACGGATAGAGCATCACTTAATTAGTTTCAACAACTGTTTTAGTAAGAATGAACATCGTCAAACCTGAATGTGCGTAATAAATATACACTATAAATTTGATATACATTAATTTGAAATGTTTAAGCAATGTTTATCCCAATTGGCAGGAATAATACCGGCTATAGTACCCTTAAACTGTTTCTGGTTTAGATATTTAAACCTATTTCTCGAAGACGAAACCAGTGACATAATTCCCATGTTGCCAAGATTAGGTTACATTCAACATAATCTATATGATTTTATGATCCCTAGTATTATATTTCTTTCAATGATGTATAAGTTCACAAGCTTGTGCCAAGTTTTATTTCAGGTTTTCTAAAATTAAATCGGTTAAATATTATTTCAAAAGGATTCCTATTAAGCAAATATAAGTTTAGAATAGTCATTGGATGTATGTATTGGAAAATACATACATACATATATACATTTATATATACATACATGCACATACACACACATACACACACACACACACACACACACACACACACACACACACAGATGTATAAAGATTATTATTCCAATTAAATAACTTTAAACATTTATATACCTAAGAAAACAACTGGTGACTCTTGAAGGCACATTGAAAGTACTGAGTGCATTAAAAGAAGTAATTCTGTTTTCTTTTAATTGCTTCAGTCATTGAACTGCAATCGCGCTGGAACATCGACTTGAAGGGCTTTAGTCGAAGAAATCCACCTGCATACTTGTTATATCTGATAGAAATTCTACCGTCTCTTTTCGAAACGTAAAGCAGATAACCATCGTTGTAAAAAGTTGGAGATCAGACAGACAAAAATACACACACATACACACATATACATACACATACACACATACACACACACACACACACACATGCATATATATGTATACATATATTCAAGCACATACAAACACATTACACAATACATATATTTATTTATATGTAATTGTAAGATCCAATCATCTACGTGTATGAACTTTGCAAGCGTCGAGCAGTCCGTGCACGTATAAAAAACAATGTTTAGGGACAATAGTAATTTATTGGTGTCGAAAACTGTAGGTTTTCCCATATCGAATTTCGATTGGCTGTATTTTGTGTAACTCACAGTTGGCATCTTGAGTTTCTATTAATGCGAATAAATATCCAAATAAGGGAGTGGAACGGATAAAATCCAGGTCACATATGTTTCATAATTTGTAGGTTCTGTGATGTAATAATTAGTCAACGAAGAGTATTCAGCTCGCTGCTCAGTAAGCCCAAGAAAACTTAATGATATGAAGGTTACGTTCTCACCGATCATATAATTTGAAATTCCATCTAATGAGCAGCTAGATAAGTACCCCACTTTGAGTAATTATTGCATAGGAGAACCTGTTATCTAGGAAACATATGTAGAATGGATTTTACCTGTTCCATTCCAT